>NW_026262711.1:336820-454586 GCF_021869535.1 Mytilus californianus
GACTGGGGAATAGAAGTATGGTCACCATTGGTCTTCCTCCGACCGGCAGTAAAACCCTTGTTAAAGTAGGGCGTCCGTTTGGCTGTGCGGGATGTACAAATTTTCAGCCACGTCCGGTCAGAATGGGGACGTTAAATCCGATGTCTCGTGTAAAGAGAGTGCCACGCTCTTTGCACGTTAAGAACCCTTGCATCAACTCTTTGAGGGGTCCGTAGGTGACCTGTTGCAAGGCTAAATTTCTGTCCCTATCCAATATATCCTCATTTCCCGTGGCAGTCTAAATTTCTCCGACCTTAATCCCGGACGCCCCTATTACAGAACCTACATATTGTATTTATTGTTAATTTGTTCTCGTCCTGAATATGCATGAAACATTTGCCACTGGACGTTAAGCAACCAACAATCAGTCAATCATTAGTTTACTATTTTCTGCTTGTCATAAGTACTATTAGTATTTACATGAATAATAAATAATTCCGTAATATTCCAAATCTTGTTTTTATGCATTCGTAGTTAAAGATAATATGACATTGAACTACAGTCTAGGAAAAGTTAATGTGATGCCAAAATTGCCCATATGTGAGGTAAAATTCAAGTCTATGTAACAAATGCTAATAATGTTAATACTGCTGCTAAATACATGAAAACTGCCATTGATTATTAGGAAGGCGTTTCTAGTGTCCAATGTTCGCTCATGGCAATACAATCTAAAAACCCAACATTTTTAAAAGAGCCAACTAAAACAACATGAGTTTCAGCAGATGGTCATGCAAGATTCAGAGTTTGTTAAAAGGAAACTCATGTGGAGATCAGACTATTTAAATGAATGGTTTTAGCAATTAGACAATAAGAGTTTAAGGAAAAAATAGAATAGTAAGAAGGGAAGTGCGGCTCTAAGACCAAGAGATGCAACAAAAGGGATAAGTTACAGAGAGAAGCCGTCAAGTCCGCAGTCATGTGCTATTCAGCCATTTGAAGAGCTGGACTCAAACTAGGAAGACCCCCTATCAACATTTACCATTGTTATGAAATGCGGTAATGTTTTAACACTGAGCAGCGAACATCCTTACGAAGAACTGAAGATATATTTAACCTTCAAATTTATTTGAAATGGCAAATGAAAATCGAGTGATACTGAACTATTCTTCAGAGTAAAAATTCAGGACTTTAATAAGAACCTTCGAACAAATTTTTTCCCCCCGGTGGATCGCTATCCTTGCCGTGGTCGGGGGGCTTGCGTGTCTCAGTGACCCCAAGAGCTATGCCAGTTGGAGCTTCGTCTCCTGGTAGGGTTACCCATGCTGGACAGGTCGAAGGGTAGAGACCAGACTAAAGTGATCCGAACATCGTATGAGTTGCCCGATGTTTTAAATAAAATAGGCTCTCCAACCCGTTGGCCGTGGGTTGCTACCCGTGTCGGTGGTTGACGAGATCCTTGCGGATGAGGGCTGTAGCCAGAATTCTTACGGTCAGAAAAATACCCGGACGGACGAGACTATAGTTCAATAAGCTGCTTTGGCTCCAATATCATCTAAACGGGAGGTCGGATGGACCCGGTTCGATCAATCGGCTGGTCATGTCGAGCCCTTCAGTTAATCCTCAACAATAAGCTTTCTTGTAACAATTTTCATTATATACACATGTGTTTTAAATTAAGCTATTTATATTTCGGATAACTGAAGAAGGCGATGGCTCATGGGTCAATCAAGTGGTACGCTTTCTATTTCGCTTGATGGATACGCTCTGCTTGAGTATACTATTCTTGGAACATCTGGTGCTTTCCGCAGTGGATCTTGGGTGCTAATTTTGGGGACCAGCTACGTTATACATGTTATACTTGGAGCTCGTTTTCAGCATTAGCACTTGACCCCGGCTCGCCACGGAAACACAGCATCGCCCTTGTAGGCACTCCGAGGTGGGTGGATGACAAGAATGGTGAATCTTTCTCATTTCCTATGGCACAACAAAACCAACCCTCTAAATCAGCTTTAATACATAAAAAAAGAAAATGTGATGATTCAGTGCCCTGTCAGGAAGATGACAGTTGGCCCAGATTTATTGTAATAAAAGGAACAGATGAAAAACCAATTTCCAAAATATCTCCCTTTGTGATTCACAAACAAATTCAAAGCGTTGCTGGTACTGTAAAAAAAGTTTCAAAAATGAGATCAGGCAATTTGTTGGTTGAATGTTCCAACAAAAGTCAGTCAACAAATTTGCTTACACTGACAACAATAACAAACTTTCCTGTTTCTGCCTCTCCTCACAACAGTTTGAACAGCTGTAAGGGGATCATTCGAGACAGAAGTCAATACCTTGGTGACCTTACCGTGGAAGAAATCTGTGAGGAACTTTCAAGCCAAGGTGTAACTGATGTTGTTAGATTTCAAATAAAAAAGAATGGAAATATAATCAAATTAAATACATATCTTTTGACATTTAGAACTCCAACTCCTCCTCCATCTATTACTTTAGGTTGCTTCGGAATCAGAGTTGACAGGTTTATCCCTAACCCAATTCGATGCTTCACTTGTCAAAAGTTTGGTCATGGAAGCAAACAATGTCGTGGTACGCAGAGATGCTTCAAGTGTTCTGACGAAGGACACGAGGGAACAACCTGTAGCTCTGAATCTTCTAAATGCGTAAACTGTGGTGAATCCCATTTTTCATCATCTAGGGACTGCCCTGTTTACCTTAAAGAAAAAAATATTATCAAAATTAAAACAGAAAGAAACATCAGTTACCCAGAAGCTAAACAGATAGCTTCTGTTTCGAATGATCTCCTTGTTTCGAACAGACCATCGTACGCCAGCAAAGTTGTCCGCTCATTCAGTCACGAGCATACACAAACTCGCATGACCTGGCCAATTGATGCTGAGACATTTACAATGCTGCCTGTTGAAACAGAACCTAACGATAAAATATTAGTTCCAAGAAAACCAACACCTTCTAAAACCAGTACTCAGTCAACTCAATCTTCCTTACAGAGCTCAATGTCATCATCTAAAAATAATGAAAAAAAGAAATCAAATAAAAAAGATACAGTTAAATCAGACAGTTGGGGCGGTGAATCTGTCTGGGATCTTCCCAGTGACATAGATGATTCTTCCATCTCCAATAGTCCTCCTTCATCTGCATCTAATAAAACTAGTTTATCTTCTGCATCTAGTACAAAGTCTTCTAAAGCCCCGTCTCCTCTTCGTTCTCCAGAACAGAAGGATGTCCCAAAGAAGCCAGCAAATACATCCTCTCAGAAGTCTTCTGATTCGAGGTCGCGGGGTAGGGGTCGAGGCGGAGTAAAACCAGCTGCGCATGGTCCTGGAGATCGACGACTCTCCTCACACAACAGATTTTCAACACTTAACGACGAATCAGAAATGGAAATCGAAAGTGTTCCGCCACCCGAAAGTTTACAATCTCAGGGTGAGCGAAATAAGAATGCTGGCAAACTCGATAGCATTCGCCCGTCTATTAACAAATCATGACTAATATCATCCAATGGAATTGCCGAGGTCTTAAAATAAATCTTCTCGAGTTAACGCTTCTAGTTCAGTCATTTTTACCTACTGCATTTTGTCTTCAAGAAACTCATTTAAAAGAAAGTGACAATGTATCTTTAAAAGGATACAACATGTATAGCACATTTTCTAAGGTAGATGAACGTGCTGCAGGCGGATCATCCATTTTTGTGAAGGACAACGTCATTCATAGCACAGTCCAACTCACCACGGATCTGCAGGCAGTTGCAATTCGTTTATCATTAGATAAAACAATTACATTATGTTCTATATATATTCCACCCAATTCAATTATAGATAAAGCTAAACTCAAAAACCTCACTGATCAATTACCCTCACCATTTATACTTATGGGCGACTTCAATGCACACAACCCCTTGTGGGGAAGCAAGTCTCATAATATCAAAGGTAAGATCATTGAGGACTTTGTCTCTCAAGAAGGATTATGCATTTTTAATAATGGATCTAATACTTATCTTCATCCTGGAAACGGGTCTTATTCTGCTATTGATATCACTATAAGCGATCCCTCTCTTCTTCTGGATTATTCATGGCGTGTTCATGATGATCTATGTGGAAGTGATCACTTTCCAATAGTACTTGAACATCTTTTTACTTCTGCCCAACAGAGAGTACCACGTTTGAAACTTGACAAGGCGGATTGGTCCTTGTTTGAGAATCTCTGTCAAGCGGAACTTCAGTCAAAGATGTTTGAGACTGTACAAGATCCAATTTTAACTTTTAATATAGTTTTAACGTCAATTGCTGACAGAACTATTCCTAAGACCTCGGCAAATCCGAAACATCCCAGCAAACCATGGTTTGATGATGCTTGTGATCAAGCAATAGGTGACCGTAAAAAATCTGAAAGACGGTTCAACCAACAACCAACGACAGAAAACTTGAGTAATTTCCGTGTTTTTCGCGCTAAGGCACGGCGGACTTGCAGGCAAGCACGACGAACGTCTTGGAAGAAATTTGTCTCGGAGATAACATCTCGCACTCCGATGACAAAAGTATGGAACATGATACAAAAGATAAAAGGTAAAAATTCTAAAGCCACAGTTAAACATTTAAAAAATGGCAATGATTTATTAACATCTGAAAAGGATATTGCCAACAAGCTTGGTGAAACTTTTGCGAAATCTTCTTCTTCTAACAACTACAGGGAAGATTTTAAAAAAGTTAAAAAACAAAAAGAAAAAATTAAATTAAACTTTAAATCAAAAAATGGTGAAAATTATAATAAACTCTTTTCTCTTGAAGAACTTAAAACATCTCTATCAAAAGCCCATGATACAGCTTGTGGGCCTGATAATATTCACTACCAACTGTTAAAACACTTGCCAGATTCCTCGCTGGAAGCTCTTTTGCAGCTTATGAATAACATCTGGGAATCTGGTGATTTACCATCAATCTGGAAGCTTGCAACCGTCGTGCCTATTCCAAAACCAAGTAAAGATCACACGGATCCTATTAATTATCGGCCAATTGCTCTTACCAGTTGTGTCTGTAAAACACTAGAACGGATGGTTAATGATCGCCTTGTTTGGTTCCTGGAATCCAATGGGCTTTTAGCCAATATCCAGTGTGGATTCCGCCAAGGTCGCAGTACTCTTGACCATCTTGTTCGATTCGAATCATTTGTCCGTAATGGTTTTGCGAAAAATGAACATGTAGTGTCGGTCTTTTTCGATCTAGAAAAAGCCTATGATACTACATGGAAGTATGGTATTTTAAAAGATCTGTTTGATATGGGGTTGAAAGGCAATATGCCAAATTTTATTTCGAATTTTTTATCTAACAGACAATTTAATGTTAGAGTAAATTCAACCATGTCTGATCTGTATGATCAAGAGATGGGTGTCCCTCAGGGCAGTATTTTATCTGTTACATTATTTAGTCTTAAAATCAACAGCCTTGTTGAAGTTTTAAAAAGTAATATTGAAGGTTCATTGTATGTTGATGACTTTTTAATATGTTATAGAGGCAAAAATATGAATAACATAGAAAGACAATTACAGTTATGTCTTGGAAGAATTGAAAAATGGGCCTCGGAAAATGGGTTTAAATTTTCCATTTCAAAAACGGTCGGGATGCATTTTTGTAACAAAAGGAAATTGCATCTTGATCCAGAACTCACTTTGTACGGCAACCCAATTAAAATGGTTGATGAAACCAAATTTCTTGGGTTAATTTTCGATAAAAAGTTAACCTTTCTACCCCATATCAAAATGTTAAAATCGAAATGTTTAAAAGCATTAGATATTTTAAAAGTTGTCGGCAGCACCGACTGGGGTGCTGATCGCAACATTTTACTTAATTTATATAGATTTCTAGTTAGATCTAAACTAGATTATGGCTCTATAGTGTATGGCTCTGCAAGGAAGTCCTACATACAGATTCTCGATGCTGTGCATCATCAGGGTTTGCGTCTCTGTCTTGGCGCATTTAAAACCTCACCAGTTGAGAGTCTGTATGTAGAGGCTGATGAGCACTCACTCTCTAACAGACGTTTGAAGCTTGGACTTCAATATGCTGTCAAACTAAAAGCCTACTCAGATAATCCTGCCTACAGCTGTGTTTTTAATCCAATTTATGAAGATATTTTTGCAAAACATGAAAATAAAATTCCTCCGTTAGGTATACGTTTAAAACCACATTTAGCTTCTTTTGATTTAAAATCTGTTGCTCAAGTTGAAACTTGCAAATGTCCTCCATGGGAACTTCCCAAACCAAAAATGATATTTGATCTCCGTGAACACAATAAAAATAAAACAAATCCTCTTTTAATTCAGCAACACTATGCTGAAATCAAAGCCAATTATTCAGATTTTTCAACTGTCTATACTGATGGATCAAAAGATGGTGACAGAGTTGCATCTGCTGCTGTCTTCAGGGACAGAGCTGCAACTCTCCGTTTGCCATCTGATGCATCGATCTTTACTGCTGAAGCAGAAGCAATAATTTTGGCTTTGAAATTTATTGCTTCTTCAGATAAATCCAAATTTATTATATGTTCTGATTCACTTTCATGCTTACAAGCTATACAAAATACTAAAATTAAAAACCCAACAATTCTCAAAATTTTATATGTAATGAGGAATTTAAAAATTCTTCTTAAAGAAATATTATTTCTATGGGTGCCGAGTCATGTTGGAATCCTTGGAAACACAGCTGTAGACCTTGAGGCAAAGAATGCCCTGGGTGACCCTTTATCTAACTGTGATATACCATATACCGATTTTAAATCTAATATTAGAGAATATGTTTTTAATATATCGAAAAATGAATGGAGTAAAAAAGATGGTAATAAATTACATGAAATTAAACCTAATTTATGTAAACCTTTCAATAATTTTATGTGCAGAAAAGATCAGTGTGTTATTTCAAGATGTCGTATTGGTCATACTAGAATAACACACGAATATCTTTTAAAAAATGAAGTAGAACCACAATGTATACCTTGTAACTGCAAGTATACTATTAAACATGTTTTAATCAATTGTATTGACTTTGCTGATATTCGAAAGAAGCATTTCAATGTCAATAATATGTATGATTTATTTAATAATATTCCATTTACAAATATTGTTTCATTCTTAAAAGAAATTGGAATATATTATAAAATATAAAAATGTTGTTATATTTAAAACGATTTTAATTTTTATCACGTTATCTTAGTGTTGATTTTTATTTGTAAATAATCAATTTGCTTTAGTCTAGAATTTTAGTTTATTGAAAGACCTTTTGTCTGATTTTAAAAATATACCTTAAATTGTTATAATATTCGAATTAGCTCTCGCCGCGATATAGCCTTTCTGTGCTAATGCGGCGTAAAGCAAACAACAATCAATCAATCAATCGAACAAATTTCCGGGAAGCTATGCTAACAGCCATGAAAAATTCTGAAAAAAACACAGGCTAAACAGCGAACAAATTTGGAAGGAAACTTGTACTTAAATGGAGAACGGGAAGAATATAACGAGACTGAACAATACAGTGCAGGAAGTGAATGAAAATGGTCAGAAGAGTATGGGAAGACAGCTCGCAAACCCATAAATAAAGACGAAAGACAAAAACGGGAGAGGTGCAAAAATATAAAAATGAAATGAATCAAAAGAAAAGAAACGGAACTATCTAAACTCAGAGAAATGGAGGAGTAAAAGAACAATATAAGAGATAATAGGAGCAACAGAAACAACAAAAGAGGTTCGTTCATATGAAGACGCCGCCAGTTCGACGAATAATACAACATTGTATACAACTACACTAACGTAACAGGAACTCACTCAGTGCTCAAATTGAAAATTCTTGGAACATCAAGAAATAAACTGTATGTAATATGTATGATAGCGGAATATTAACTTTTCTCTTATTATCTGGATAAAATTAAGGACACGGCTATTGATAAAAAAATCTGGATTTCATAACTAGTTTATTTTATAACATGGAATACCAAATATGCTTTGCCTGAGAAGTAACACAAGGTTCTATTTGGTTTAACAAGAATTTTATTTAGATTATTTTTTGTCGAGTGAAAATTTGTTCGATAAGGTTCATTAATGCTAGATCTGATTGGACATTGATTATTATTCAAGTTTTTGTATATCTGCAACAAAATTAAAATATTTGAGATTGAATACTTACTGAAGTTAAAATCAGTCATACAAGTAAGACGTTTCGTAGGCTAAACTGTTTAAAATAGTATGTGCCAAAGGAAAAAGAGTTAATAATGGTTAAGTGCCACAAACTTTTAAATTTATAGAAAATTAACATTTTTATTTCCAACACTAAGTAAAGTAGTCACTAGCTCAAATAGAAAGAACATGTTTACATATGGTGACATAGAACTGCTGTGAACTACTTCCATGCCTACATTTCTCAACAGATTTTCGGATATCTATATCCAAGGTTACTATAGAACAGATGTATTGAACAGGTTAAAAAAATCAGAGCTAAATTGTACTTTTATTGATGTTATTTATTATTATTTGACATGTTTATAAGAGTTCTGGAAGTACAAAGTTCTTTATAAATTTGGAAACGCAGGAAAGCTGCTGGACAAAAATCATCCAGATGTCAAACTAAGAAAAAGAAAGTAACAACAGAGGAAAAGAAGACAGATGGAAATAAGAACAATTTTACCGTGAGGTTAGGTCCTCCCACACATTCCAGTCACAGAAGAAATACACAAAAAAGGCTGAAAAGAAAACATAAAAAAGCCAGACCAAGATAAGAAAAACGTGAACAGAAAAATGGTAATAACATTCCCACACAGGAGAAAACTATTAGTTGGAAAAAAAAAGTGTCAGGGATTTGATTGAGCTCTACTTATGGCTTACATCCCGACATGAGGTACATGTATTAACAAATTATTTTTCAAAATTTGACTATGAATGTTAGAAAATCATTGACTATATTAGGCAAACATAATGAAGATAGAATTTAAAAGGTACAAAAGAGATGTTGATAAACCTACGGTTATTTTAAATTATTCCAAATAACGAAATCAAAGAATACCAATGTATTTTTTTAAGTATCTATCAAAAACTGTTAATTAAGTAAAGTAATCAGCATTGTTTTTGTATGGCAAACTTAAAAAAAAATAATATTATCATTAGACACACATGATTTTGTTAAAGGTGTAGACTTCTCAAATAGCAAGAGCAAACACAGAATTCATCCAACCACTTCTGTAGGAACGACTGGTAATTTAATTTGGATAAAAAAGTACTGTTCCGTCTCAAGATGTAATGTGCAGCTTGCAATAGACTAACATATAAAATAGGCGCGTTCTACACTACCTGCCTAGGTCTACCACATCCGACTAACATATAAAGTAGGCCCGTTCTATACTACCTGCCTAGGTTTACCACATCCAACTAACATATAAAGTAGGCCCGTTCTATACTACCTGCCTAGGTCTACCACATCCGACTAACATATAAAGTGGGCCCGTTCTATACTACCTGCCTAGGTCTACCACATCCGACTAACATATAAAGTAGGCCCGTTCTATACTACCTGCCTAGGTCTACCACATCCGACTAACATGTAGGCCCGTTCTATACTACCTGCCTAGGTCTACCACATCCGACTAACATATAAAGTGGGCCCGTTCTATACTACCTGCCTAGGTCTACCACACCCGACTAACATATAAAGTAGGCCCGTTCTATACTACCTGCCTAGGTCTACCACATCCGACTAACATGTAGGCCCGTTCTATACTACCTGCCTAGGTCTACCACATCCGACTAACATATAAAGTGGGCCCATTGTATACTACCTGCCTAGGTCTACCACATCCGACTAACACATAAACTAATATAATATTTATATTATTAACACAAACATTTAAACTTGATAAAATACCCAGTTGTCAGGGCTAAAACCACTGATTTCCAAGAAAATTGTCAATCGCTATTAGTTAAATAGCATTAAGAACAACATTATTGTTTTTAACATGAAAAACAATAAATAATGAGTTCATCTTAGAAACACATTACGAGTTTAAGATATGCATTCATGCAATGTTGATATAATACATATTAACTTTCTTAATTTAATGTGCTGACAAACCAACTCTTGATTTGTAAACTATATGGTTCTTATAATTATATTTCAGGTTTTTCCATCTGATCCAGAGTTAGACAATGTTAGTTCTGATGAGAAAATGAGTGATGAACCACCAGCAATGGAAAATCAAATGCAGGTTGGTTCAACCACAGCATTATTTGAAGTGGATCCATACCCGTCTTGCCCAAAAGCAAGTTGCAATAACACTAATCTAGTGACTTTTAAAGATCAAAGAAAAAAACATTATTACATGACTTGTCGAAATTGTAATGAGAGGTTCCAAGGAAGTACAGCTAATACCGAGTTGCGAATTACCGCTCTGTTAGAAGGAGATGGAGTGAGCAAAAAAGTAACCTTGTTCGCCCCTCAGATTAAAAAAATCTTTCAGAGTAGGGGTTTGGACAGTGATGTCGAATTTGACAAAGTTGCAATGATGACAAAACTAATGAGTGTTGTGCCTGTGGATATCAAATATTCACTGGTTAATAATACTGTTAAAGATTTGGTATGCAAGAGACCAAACACCGAATAAATTCTAACAGTACTAATTTTTATACTATGTACTAAAAGTTTTAATACTTTCATTTAGAGTAGGATAGTTTTCTTGTTATTAGTTTATTATATATTTTGAAGTACAAATGTATTTTATGATATTTGTGTGTATTATATGTATTACACATGTTTATTTCTTTAGATCTAGTAAATTAGTTTCATTTTAAAAACAATTTTTAGTAGCTTTGCTTAGTGTATTTTAGTATAGAATGTTGTAGTTGGTGTAGCATTTAAAATTTAGAAATATTTCATGTATTTTTAATATGTTAAGCACATTTTTTCTGCATTTCACAATTGCATAAATTTCTGTGATTAAATAACAGTTTGATATAAACTTTAAACAAAATGAATACATGTTTTTTCTATTTCATTTAAGTAGTTTTTGAATAGTTCGTGCATTGTTAATAAAAATATCATTGCAATAAGATACTTATCATATTCTGTTGAATCATATATTAAACACTTGTTTGTTTAATGAAAATTGTAATATTATGTAAAAAATAATGTTGAATAAATAGATCTTTTTTTCTTATTTTAAAAACATTATTAATACAATGTACTAAAGTGTACTTAAAGTCTTAATACTAAGTTCATTTACAGTTTGTCATGTTCTCTTTAGTTAATTAGATATTTTGATGTGTTTTACTGTAATATAGTTTTGTGTATTACACTTATAAGTAGCTTTGTTTAGTATATTTTAGTATAGAATGTTGTAGTTGTGTAGCATTTAAAATTTAGAATATGTTATGTATTTTTAATATGTTAAGCACATTTTTCTGCATTTCACATTTGCATTTCTTTGACCGTTTCAGCGAATGGTCATCCGACGGGAAAAAAATCGGAATTCGTTGACTTCCATATTCGTGAACATGTTGAAGACTGACCATCTCACATCAAAGACACAAGATATGGTCTTAAACAAATGCTGGCCTTAAATCCTCTTCCTCGTCACCTCCCTCTTCACGAATATTTCTCAGGCAGATGGCATTGATACATGTTAAGAAATTTGGGATTCCCGACCAGTAAAATGTCCAACTTCTCAATGTCTGGTCAAAATGCTCACGCTGGTACTGAATAACAATAACTTCGCCTTTGGTGGCGATCACAAGTTAATATTGAATGTTGGTCCAACATAAAACGTCCAGTGGCAAATATTTCATGCATATTCAGGACGAGAACAAATTAACAATAAATACAATATTGATTGATTGTTGGTTGCTTAACGTCCAGTGGCAAATATTTCATGCATATTCAGGACAAGAACAAATTAATAATAAATACAATAGGTAGGTTCTGTAGTAGAGGCGTCTGAGGTCGGAGAAATTTAGACGTGAAATGAGGGTATATTGGATAGGGACAAACATTTAGCCTTGTAACAGGTCACCTACGGACCCCTCAAAGAGTTGTTGCAAGGATTCTTAACGTGCAAAGAGCGTGGCACTCTCTTTACACGAGGCATCGGATTTAACGTCCCAATTCTGACCATACGTGGCTGCAAATTTGTACATCCCGCACAGTCAAACGGACGCCCCACTTTGGCGAGGGTTTTACCGCCGGTCGGAGGAAGACCAATGGTGACCATACTTCTATTCCCGAGTCACCCTTGGGGGTTCTATAAGTTAATAGAACTGATATGGGTACCAACATGGATCCATCATATGGCAACATATTTATGGATATATAAGAAAAACAACTCCCTTGAATCTTCAATCGCAAAATTGCTTTCGTGGTTTAGATTGATATATGATGTGGATATGAAATGGAATAAAAGTGACGATTATTTAGATAAATTCACCACTCATGCCAACAACATACATCAAAGTATCAAATCCAAAATCACCTTCCTCAATACTCTCAGCTCCCTATCAGATGGCATCATATCCACAAACCTATATTCGCGCCTACTGATACTCACCAATACCTGTCCCCTAAAAGTTGCCATCATATCCACAAACCTATATTCTAAGCCTACTGATACTCACCCAATACCTGTCCCCTAAAAGTTGCCATCCTGCTCATTGTACTAAGAGTACCCCGTCCAGTCACGCACTCCGAGTCAAGCGAATATGTTGCAACACAGAAACAACTAAAAAACGACTCGAAAATGTTGCAACACAGAAACTAAAAACGACTGGGTCAACTCGAAATCCGCTTGAAGAGAAAGGGATATAAACAGAACTATACAAGAAAGTTTACAGAAAGCGGAAACTATCCCAAGGAGTAAACAGTTAGAATACAAAGATAAAAAGAAAAAGGACTCCATGCGTTCTTACTTATTACCCATCTCTCAAAAACAGCTTGGGTGTTATTCGTGAGCATTGGAGAACAGTTGAAGAGAATTCTAAACTTTCCAAGATTTTTCCTGAGCCCCAATGATAGCTTTGAGGCAACCCAAATACTCTAGGGAACTTGCTGGTTCGGTCTGAAGTGTGATCCGAGTAGTACTTCTGGAGAATGTCGTTCGTGTGATGAAAAACGCTGCTAATGCTGTCTATAGATGCATCATTCATCAACTTTTCATAGTAAGGCAAACGAAAATAACACTAGGATATTTTGCAAGGTGACCTGCAATAGTATGAATGTTATGTACATTCTAGAATGTTCGGTTTGTGTCCTCCCAATATGTTGACGAGTCAAAGCAGCCGTTCCACAAACGCATCAATGGCTATAAGAGTATTATCTCTTAGAAGCCATTTCTCCAAGTTAGTCAGCACTTCAGACAGTCGGAACTTGATGACTTGAACTGCTTGAAAATCCTAATGACTGAACAGAACGTTCAATAGAGTGATGCCTAGCGAAAAGTTCGGGAAAGATTCGGATAAAGGAACTAAATGTAAATCATCCAACCGACATCAATAAGAAATACTAGCAGTTTTATTTTGCACTCATTTGGTATGTATACATACACAGTCACGTCTTTTGAGTTTTTATTTTACAGTCACGTCTATTGAGTTTTTTTTATTTATGATGTTCAAGATTTGGGATTATATCAATAGACCAAAATAGACCGGAATATTTATCAAGACGATTTTAAATCATCACCTTCGTGTATTACCATCTTATATTAGTTCCGTTGTTCAAATCTTTAGACTTAATAAATACATATATATTCAACAGTCATCAGTATTAATTCTGTTGAATTTGCCTCACATTCCCTCTAAACTAGCTCATTTCTAAATCAGGAATGATAATGGTATTTTTTATTGCTGGTATTAATAACTTTTTTTTTATCACCCCACAACTTTACAGCAATCGTGGACCAATGTTAAAGCGTTTTCGTACACCTGCGATGACTAAAATAGCAATTCAAAGTCTTCAAGGGGGAATAGGAGTGTTAATGGTTTCATATTGGATCTCATGTAGTTGGTGATCGCAGTACTGGTATATCATACGCATTTTGTACCAGTATTGTAACTTAAAATAGACAATACTTTAAGGTGCATGTCAAAGTTGTTATTGAGTGTATTTTTGAGCCATTTTTTATTACGTTCCTGACGTGTCGGAAATGGATCATTTTTGTAATTCTGTTATGAATATATCTAGTTGCATTGTCCCTCGTCGGATTATAACATAAGAAATTCAATCTAGAAGGACGAGTACACATCGCGATACACACCATCTAAATCTGACTTCTTATACCCACGCTTTGACAACAAGGGGTATACTGTTTTACCTCTGTCTGTCCGTCCGTCTGTCCGTCCCATGAATATTTTTCGTCCCATCTTTCTCTAGAACTTCATTTCAAGGATTTTTGAAATGTGGTTTTAGGTTTTATATGGGTCAGCTTTACCGTGTGATGCGTTTTCAGATTCATCACTCAACTTTTTCCCTTTTACCGAAACTTGCATCATTTTACACATGGGTAGCCAAGTTAAAATTTTTGTTTGTCACATTTTTCACATGAACTGCATTACAAGGATTTCTGAAATTTGGTTTCAGGGTTTGTATAAGTCAGTTATATCGTGTGATGCGTTTTCAGATTCATCACTCAACAACTTCCTGTTTACCGAACAATTACATAATTTTAAACATGAACAGCCAAATTGAAAATTTTCTTCACATTTTTCTCAGGAACTACAATACAAGGATTTCTGAAATTTTGTTTCAGGATTTATTTAAGTTAATTATACCGTGTGATGCGTTTTCAGATTCCTCACTCAACAACTTCCTGTTTACCGAAATATTTGGGCGGGGCTATCATCAGTGAGCAGTAGCTCGCAGTTTTACTTGTTTCATATTTATATTGCTGAGCTTCTTTGGCAATTTTCTTTTGACAGAATAAAGTTAACTTCTTTGGCAGTCCTGATTTGGGCAGAATAAAGTGAATTGCTTTAGCAGTCCCCTGTGGGGCAGAAAAAAGTGTACAGCGTTGGTAGTCCCTTGAGTACAGAATTAAGTGAACTTCTTTGACAGTTTGAAAGAAAAAGACCCAACAGGCAATTATAAGTACACAAAACACAACATAGAAAACTAAAGACTGAGCAACACGAACCCCATCAAAAACTAGGAGTGATCTCAGGTGTTCCGGAAGGGTAGCAGATCATGCTCCACATGTGGAACCAGTCGAATAGGCAGTTCCACCACCAACCATGTAAATGCAAGGGCAAAATTAAATGTAATGCTTTTACAATTGCACACGAAATAAAATTTAATTTGTCTGTATTGGTTCCACCTATACTGAACCGACCACAAGTTTAAAAATTAAAATAATACATTTGCTTGGAGATCAATAAACCATGAACTATAATGGCGGGCCACGTAATCCACATGAAAAGTACCTCACAGCATCTGCCAAAGGGCAAACGGCCCCAGTATAAACGAACATGTGTTACTCAAACTACGCAGCCTTCTCTTAATACAATTTAAAAAATAAATCAAATTTTTCTGACTTTTCTTCAATTTTCATATCAAGCTCGTCATCAGTAAACAAAGAACAAAAGAAACTTACATTTTTTATCGTGTTATCTATTTATTTATTTATATGCACACTTATCTTGGAAAATTTTTCCATATTCTGGCCAACATGAACAGTTACTCGAGTGAAAGATTCTGATCAACATATTTAATCTTCATTGGTAACATGACCATGGAAATCCTCGAACAAATATTCCAACAAGAATTTTCAATAAATTGTATTGGTATGTATGTAGTAACCAAATATTTATCCATTATTATTATTGTTTCTTCTATTTTTGATGTATTTTTACATGACAAGATACAATAGTGTATAGTTTCACTAACAACCACAACAATAACCCTAAACCTGTTACGTATTATTAACGAAAAGACCTTTCTTCTTTTAAATCAGTTGCTGTTGGTGAAACCCACGTATTTTCAGTACCATTAATAATTTAAAAAGAAGAATGTGTCTGAGGACACGAATGTCCAGCTTCGTACATGCATTTTATAGTTTGGCAATGCATATGAGCATTGTTCATTGTTGAAGGCCGTACAGTGACAAACAGTTGTTTACATTCTTGTCATTTGTCGATACGTAAGTATCTCGTTCCCAAATATTCCACATAACCTTATTTCAAAATAACGGGATTCGTTTTTACCACTGCATTCAGCATTTTAGTCAAATTACTTCCATTTTTCGAGATTTGGACTTGACATTCCGAAAAAAAAAACTATTATCAAGTTGTATTTTTTTAAAATCAGTTTGTATTATGACCAATGACACATGATCATGAGTCAGTTAAAATTGAAGATAAAGATATTTTTGAATATCATATGAATAAACCCATACTATTAAATCACTATAAAAGCATTTAGCATGATGAAAAGAGCAGGATACATTTTGAAGTAGTTTAATATATAAGCAACATCCTTAATTCCACCCCCAAGGGTGACTGGGGAATAGAAGTATGGTCACCATTGGTCTTCCTCCGACCGGCAGTTAAACCCTTGCTAAAGTAGGGCGTCCGTTTGGCTGTGCGGGATGTACAAACTTGCAGCCACGTCCGGTCAGAATGAAGACGTTAAATCCGATGCCACTTGTAAAGAGAGTGCCACGCTCTTTGCACGTTAAGAACCCTTTCAACAACTCTTTGAGGGGTCCGTAGGGGACCTGTTGCAAGGCTAAATTTCTGTCCCTATCCGATATACCCTCATTTCCCGTGGCAGTCTGAATTTCTCCGACCTTAATCCCGGACGCCCTTCTTACAGAACCTACCTATTGTATTTATTGTTAATTTGTTCTCGTCCTGAATATGCATGAAATATTTGCCACTGGACGTTAAGCAACTATCAATCAATAAATCAATATTTGGAAACAATAATAAATGTGTTCTGACTTTTGTGAAATATATGTGCATTGTGTTGACACACTTTTAAGTGAATTCCCCTTAAAATGCGTCTGCTTTGATTCCTTATTATTTCAATGCTGATCTTCTCTGCATCTTAAACCTGTCCAAGAGCTCTTCACGAGCTTGCTCCACCTCAATCATTTCATCTGTATCAATGATAACTTCATCAGCAGTTTGATTATCCGGTTTAGGAACCATAACGGAGAATAATCTGGCATTTGTTTTTTTATCTAACAAATGTCAGATTTTCTTCAAACGATTACATGTAACAAATACTTTAAACCTAGTTCTAAGCTGTCCTTACAGATGAGTATCATTGTTAAAACTGAAAATAATTTCATATACTGCCATACGGGCTTTAGGATAAGCATATTTGGAAACAATAATAAATGTGTTCTGACTTTTGTGAAATACATGTGTATTGAGTTGACACACTTTTAAGTGAATTCCCCTAAAAATGCGTCTGCTTTCATTCCTTATTATTTCAATGCTGATGTTCTCTGCATCTTAAACATGCCAAGAGCTCCTCACGAGCTAGCTCCACCTCAACCATTTCATCTTTATCAATGATAACTTCATCAGCAGTTTGATTATCCGGTTTAGGAACCGTAACGGAGAATAATCTGGCACGATGTACCACTGTCGTGAAATAATCAGTTGATTATTACTTGGCAGTTCAGGGAAGGCAACCGGTATCAGTACAGGCTATGGCTCCAACCCTAGTATCCCAAGGGAGCATCGTGGTTGTCCTGGGCGTGGGACCACATGCAGGATGACATTCCAACTGGTCGGAGACGCCTGTTCATCTGTTTTTCCTCACACTGAAATACAAATTGAAGCATTTTCTGCTTTCCCAGTTACTGTCTAATAACTTGCACATGTCTATGAAACATCATAACTGAGGATGAAAATTGGCATTTGTTTTAAATCTAACCAATGTCAGATTTTCTTAAAACGATTACATGTTACAAATACTGTAAACCTAGTTCTCAGCTGTCCTGAAGTAGAACCACAATGTATACCTTGTAACTGCAAGTATACTATTAAACATGTTTTAATCAATTGTATTGACTTTGCTGATATTCGGAAGAAGCATTTCAATGTCAATAATATGTATGATTTATTTAATAATATTCCATTTACAAATATTGTTTCATTCTTAAAAGAAATTGGAATATATTATAAAATATAAAAATGTTGTTATATTTAAAACGATTTTAATTTTTTATCACGTTATCTTAGTGTTGATTTTTATTTGTAAATAATCAATTTGCTTTAGTCTAGAATTTTAGTTTATTGAAAGACCTTTTGTCTGATTTTAAAAGTATACCTTAAATTGTTATAATATTCGAATTAGCTCTCGCCGCGAACCCCCAAGGGTGACTGGGGAATAGAAGTATGGTCACCATTGGTCTTCCTCCGACCGGCAGTAAAACCCGTGCTAAAGTGGGGCGTCCGTTTGGCTGTGCGGGATGTACAAATTTGCAGCCACGTCCGGTCAGAATGGGGACGTTAAATCCGATGCCTCGTGTAAAGAGAGTGCCACGCTCTTTGCACGTTAAGAACCCTTGCAACAACTCTTTGAGGGGTCCGTAGGTGACCTGTTGCAAGGCTAAATTTCTATCCCTATCCAATATACCCTCATTTTCCCGTGGCAGTCTAAATTTCTCCGACCATAATCCCTAATCTATTACAGAACCTACCTATTGTATTTATTGTTAACTTGTTCTCGTCCTGAATATGCATGAAATATTTGCCACTGGACGTTAAGCAACCAACAATCAATCAATCAATCTCGCCGCGATATAGCCTTTCTGTGCTAATGCGGCGTAAAGCAAACAACAATCAATCAATCCTCACACTGAAATACAAATTGAAGCATTTTCTGCTTTCCCAGTTACTGTCTAATAACTTGCACATGTCTATGAAACATCATAACTGAGGATGAAAATTGGCATTTGTTTTAAATCTAACCAATGCCAGAATTTTTTCAAACGATTACATGTAACATATACTTTAAACCTAGTTCTAAGCTGTCCTTACAGATGAGTATCATTGTTAAAACTGGAAAATAATTTTATATACTGCCATACGGGCGTTAGGATGAGCATATTTGGAAACAATTATAAATGTGTCCGACTTTTGTGAAATATATGTGCATTGTGTTGACACACTTTTAAGTGAATTCCCCTTAAAATGCGTCTGCTTTCATTCCTTATTATTTCAATGCTGATGTTCTCTGCATCTTAAACATGCCAAGAGCTCCTCACGAGCTAGCTCCACCTCAACCATTTCATCTTTATCAATGATAACTTCATCAGCAGTTTGATTATCCGGTTTAGGAACCATAACGGAGAATAATCTGGCACGATGTACCACTGCCGTGAAATAATCAGTTGATTATTACTTGGCAGTTCAGGGAAGGCAACCGGGATCAGTACAGGCTATGGCTCCAACCCTAGTATCCCAAGGGAGCATCGTAGTTGTTCTGGGCGTGGGGCCACATGCGGGATGACATTCCAACTGGTCGGAGACGCCTGTTCATCTGTTTTTCCTCACACTGAAATACAAATTGAGGCATTTTCTGCTTTCCCAGTTACCGTCTAATAACTTGCACATGTCAATGAAACATCATAACTGAGGATGAAAACTGGCATTTGTTTGAAATCTAACCAATGTCAGATTTTCCTCAAACGATTACATGTAACAAATGCTTTAAACCTAGTTCTAAGCTGTCCTTACAGATGAGTATCATTGTTAAAACTGGAAAATAATTTCATATACTGCCATACGGGCTTTAGGATAAGCATATTTGGAAACAATAATAAATGTGTTCTGACTTTTGTGAAATACATGTGTATTGTGTTGACACTTTTAAGTGAATTCCCCTTAAAACGCGTCTGCTTTCATTCCTTATTATTTCAATGCTGATGTTCTCTGCATCTTAAACATGCCAAGAGCTCCTCACGAGCTTGCTCCACCTGTACCATTTCATCTTTATCAATGATAACTTCATCAGCAGTTTGATTATCCGGTTTAGGAACCATAACGGAGAATAATCTGGCACGATGTACCACTGTCGTGAAATACTCAGTTTGATTATTACTTGGCAGTTCAGGGAAGGCAACTGGGATCAGTACAGGCTCTGGCTCCAACCCTAGTATCCCAAGGGAGCATCGTGGTGGTTCTTGGCTTGGGGCCACATGCGGTATTACATTCCAACTGGTCGGAGACGCCTGTTCATCTGTGTGTCCTCGTTTTTCCTCACACTGAAATACAAATTGAAGCATATTCTGCTTTCCCAGTTACTGTCTAATAACTTGCACATGTCGATGAAACATCATAACTGAGGATGAAAACTGGCATTTGTTTTTTTATCAAACCAATGCCAGAGTTTCTTCAAACGATTACATGTAACATATACTTTAAACCTAGTTCTAAGCTGTCCTTACAGATGAGTATCATTGTTAAAACTGGAAAATAATTTTATATACTGCCATACGGGCGTTAGGATGAGCATATTTGGAAACAATTATAAATGTGTTCTAACTTTTGTGAAATATATGTGCATTGTGTTGACACACTTTTAAGTGAATTCCCCTTAAAATGCGTCTGCTTTCATTCCTTATTATTTCAATGCTGATGTTCTCTGCATCTTGAACATGCCAAGAGCTCCTCACGAGCTAGCTCCACCTCAACCATTTCATTTTTATCAATGATAACTTCATCAGCAGTTTGATTATCCGGTTTAGGAACCATAACGGAGAATAATCTTGCACGATGTACCACTGCCGTGAAATAATCAGTTGATTATTACTTGGCAGTTCAGGGAAGGCAACCGGGATCAGTACAGGCTATGGCTCCAACCCTAGTATCCCAAGGGAGCATCGTGGTTGTTCTGGGCGTGGGGCCACATGCGGGATGACATTCCAACTGGTCGGAGACGCCTGTTCATCTGTTTTTCCTCACACTGAAATACAAATTGAGGCATTTTCTGCTTTCCCAGTTACTGTCTAATAACTTGCACATGTCAATGAAATATCATAACTGAGGATGAAAACTGGCATTTGTTTGAAATCTAACCAATGTCAGATTTTCCTCAAACGATTACATGTAACAAATGCTTTAAACCTAGTTCTAAGCTGTCCTTACAGATGAGTATCATTGTTAAAACTGGAAAATAATTTCATATACTGCCATACGGGCTTTAGGATAAGCATATTTGGAAACAATAATAAATGTGTTCTGACTTTTGTGAAATACATGTGTATTGTGTTGACACTTTTAAGTGAATTCCCCTTAAAATGCGTCTGCTTTCATTCCTTATTATTTCAATGCTGATGTTCTCTGCATCTTAAACATGCCAAGAGCTCCTCACGAGCTTGCTCCACCTGTACCATTTCATCTTTATCAATGATAACTTCATCAGCAGTTTGATTATCCGGTTTAGGAACCATAACGGAGAATAATCTGGCACGATGTACCACTGTCGTGAAATACTCAGTTTGATTATTACTTGACAGTTCAGGGAAGGCAACTGGGATCAGTACAGGCTCTGGCTCCAACCCTATTATCCCAAGGGAGCATCGTGGTGGTTCTTGGCTTGGGGCCACATGCGGTATGACATTCCAACTGGTCGGAGACACCTGTTCATCTGTTTGTCCTCGTATTTCCTCACACTGAAATACAAACTGAAGCATATTCTGCTTTCCCAGTTACTGTCTAATAACTTGCAGATGTCGATGAAACATCGTCCTGAATATGCATGAAATATTTGCCACTGGACGTTAAGCAACCAACAATCAATCAATCGATGAAACATCATAACTGAGGATGAAAACTGGCATTTGTTTTTTTTATCAAACCAATGCCAGAATTTCTTCAAACGATTACATGTAACATATACTTTAAACCTAGTTCTAAGCTGTCCTTACAGATGAGTATCATTGTTAAAACTGGAAAATAATTTTATATACTGCCATACGGGCGTTAGGATGAGCATATTTGGAAACAATTATAAATGTGTTCCGACTTTTGTGAAATATATGTGCATTGTGTTGACACACTTTTAAGTGAATTCCCCTTAAAATGCGTCTGCTTTCATTCCTTATTATTTCAATGCTGATGTTCTCTGCATCTTGAACATGCCAAGAGCTCCTCACGAGCTAGCTCCACCTCAACCATTTCATCTTTATCAATGATAACTTCATCAGCAGTTTGATTATCCGGTTTAGGAACCATAACGGAGAATAATCTGGCACGATGTACCACTGCCGTGAAATAATCAGTTGATTATTACTTGGCAATTCAGGGAAGGCAACCGGGATCAGTACAGGCTATGGCTCCAACCCTAGTATCCCAAGGGAGCATCGTGGTTGTTCTGGGCGTGGGGCCACATGCGGTATGACATTCCAACTGGTCGGAGACGCATGTTCATCTAGTTAGATCTAAACTAGATTATGGTTCTATAGTGTATGGCTCTGCAAGGAAGTCCTACATACAGATTCTCGATGCTGTGCATCATCAGGGTTTGCGTCTCTGTCTTGGCGCATTTAAAACCTCACCAGTTGAGAGTCTGTATGTAGAGGCTGATGAGCACTCACTCTCTAACAGACGTTTGAAGCTTGGACTTCAATATGCTGTCAAACTAAAAGCCTACTCAGATAATCCTGCCTACAGCTGTGTTTTTAATCCAATTTATGAAGATATTTTTGCAAAACATGAAAATAAAAATTCCTCCGTTAGGTATACGTTTAAAACCACATTTAGCTTCTTTTGATTTAAAATCTGTTGCTCAAGTTGAAACTTGCAAATGTCCTCCATGGGAACTTCCCAAACCAAAAATGATATTTGATCTCCGTGAACACAATAAAAATAAAACAAATCCTCTTTTAATTCAGCAACACTATGCTGAAATCAAAGCCAATTATTCAGATTTTTCAACTGTCTATACTGATGGATCAAAAGATGGTGACAGAGTTGCATCTGCTGCTGTCTTCAGGGACAGAGCTGCAACTCTCCGTTTGCCATCTGATGCATCGATCTTTACTGCTGAAGCAGAAGCAATAATTTTGGCTTTGAAATTTATTGCTTCTTCAGATAAATCCAAATTTATTATATGTTCTGATTCACTTTCATGCTTACAAGCTATACAAAATACTAAAATTAAAAACCCAACAATTCTCAAAATTTTATATGTAATGAGGAATTTAAAAATTCTTCTTAAAGAAATATTATTTCTATGGGTGCCGAGTCATGTTGGAATCCTTGGAAACACAGCTGTAGACCTTGAGGCAAAGAATGCCCTGGGTGACCCTTTATCTAACTGTGATATACCATATACCGATTTTAAATCTAATATTAGAGAATATGTTTTTAATATATTGAAAAATGAATGGAGT
This sequence comes from Mytilus californianus, assembly GCF_021869535.1. Taxonomy (NCBI): domain Eukaryota; kingdom Metazoa; phylum Mollusca; class Bivalvia; order Mytilida; family Mytilidae; genus Mytilus; species Mytilus californianus. The sequence goes on from NW_026262711.1 coordinate 360,182, forward strand.
AAAAAAGATGGTAATAAATTACATGAAATTAAACCTAATTTATGTAAACCTTTCAATAATTTTATGTGCAGAAAAGATCAGTGTGTTATTTCTAGATGTCGTATTGGTCATACTAGAATAACACACGAATATCTTTTAAAAAATGAAGTAGAACCACAATGTATACCTTGTAACTGCAAGTATACTATTAAACATGTTTTAATCAATTGTATTGACTTTGCTGATATTCGGAAGAAGCATTTCAATGTCAATAATATGTATGATTTATTTAATAATATTCCATTTACAAATATTGTTTCATTCTTAAAAGAAATTGGAATATATTATAAAATATAAAAATGTTGTTATATTTAAAACGATTTTAATTTTATCACGTTATCTTAGTGTTGATTTTTATTTGTAAATAATCAATTTGCTTTAGTCTAGAATTTTAGTTTATTGAAAGACCTTTTGTCTGATTTTAAAAATATACCTTAAATTGTTATAATATTCGAATTAGCTCTCGCCGCGATATAGCCTTTCTGTGCTAATGCGGCGTAAAGCAAACAACAATCAATCAATCAATATTTCAATGCTGATGTTCTCTGCATCTTAAACATGCCAAGAGCTCCTCACGAGCTTGCTCCACCTGTACCATTTCATCTTTATCAATGATAACTTCATCAGTAGTTTGATTATCCGGTTTAGGAACCATAACGGAGAATAATCTGGCACGATGTACCACTGTCGTGAAATACTCAGTTTGATTATTACTTGGCAGTTCAGGGAAGGCAACTTGGATCAGTACAGGCTCTGGCTCCAACCCTAGTATCCCAAGGGAGCATCGTGGTGGTTCTTGGCTTGGGGCCACATGCGGTATGACATTCCAACTGGTCGGAGACGCCTGTTCATCTGTTTGTCCTCGTATTTCCTCACACTGAAATACAAACTGAAGCATATTCTGCTTTCCCAGTTACTGTCTAATAACTTGCACATGTCGATGAAACATCATAACTGAGGATGAAAACTGGCATTTGTTTTTTTTATCAAACCAATGCCAGAATTTCTTCAAACGATTACATGTAACATATACTTTAAACCTAGTTCTAAGCTGTCCTTACAGATGAGTATCATTGTTAAAACTGGAAAATAATTTTATATACTGCCATACGGGCGTTAGGATGAGCATATTTGGAAACAATTATAAATGTGTTCCGACTTTTGTGAAATATATGTGCATTGTGTTGACACACTTTTAAGTGAATTCCCCTTAAAATGCGTCTGCTTTCATTCCTTATTATTTCAATGCTGATGTTCTCTGCATCTTGAACATGCCAAGAGCTCCTCACGAGCTAGCTCCACCTCAACCATTTCATCTTTATCAATGATAACTTCATCAGCAGTTTGATTATCCGGTTTAGGAACCATAACGGAGAATAATCTGGCACGATGTACCACTGCCGTGAAATAATCAGTTGATTATTACTTGGCAGTTCAGGGAAGGCAACCGGGATCAGTACAGGCTCTGGCTCCAACCCTAGTATCCCAAGGGAGCATCGTGGTTGTTCTGGGCGTGGGGCCACATGCGGGATGACATTCCAACTGGTCGGAGACGCCTGTTCATCTGTTTTTCCTCACACTGAAATACAAATTGAGGCATTTTCTGCTTTCCCAGTTACTGTCTAATAACTTGCACATGTCAATGAAATATCATAACTGAGGATGAAAACTGGCATTTGTTTGAAATCTAACCAATGTCAGATTTTCCTCAAACGATTACATGTAACAAATGCTTTAAACCTAGTTCTAAGCTGTCCTTACAGATGAGTATCATTGTTAAAACTGGAAAATAATTTCATATACTGCCATACGGGCTTTAGGATAAGCATATTTGGAAACAATAATAAATGTGTTCTGACTTTTGTGAAATACATGTGTATTGTGTTGACACTTTTAAGTGAATTCCCCTTAAAATGCGTCTGCTTTCATTCCTTATTATTTCAATGCTGATGTTCTCTGCATCTTAAACATGCCAAGAGCTCCTCACGAGCTTGCTCCACCTGTACCATTTCATCTTTATCAATGATAACTTCATCAGCAGTTTGATTATCCGGTTTAGGAACCATAACGGAGAATAATCTGGCACGATGTACCACTGTCGTGAAATACTCAGTTTGATTATTACTTGGCAGTTCAGGGAAGGCAACTGGGATCAGTACAGGCTCTGGCTCCAACCCTAGTATCCCAAGGGAGCATCGTGGTGGTTCTTGGCTTGGGGCCACATGCGGTATGACATTCCAACTGGTCGGAGACGCCTGTTCATCTGTTTGTCCTCGTATTTCCTCACACTGAAATACAAACTGAAGCATATTCTGCTTTCCCAGTTACTGTCTAATAACTTGCACATGTCGATGAAACATCATAACTGAGGATGAAAACTGGCAATTGTTTTTTTATCAAACCAATGCCAGAATTTCTTCAAACGATTACATGTAACATATACTTTAAACCTAGTTCTAAGCTGTCCTTACAGATGAGTATCATTGTTAAAACTAGAAAATAATTTTATATACTGCCATACGGGCGTTAGGATGAGCATATTTGGAAACAATAATAAATGTGTTCCGACTTTTGTGAAATATATGTGCATTGTGTTGACACACTTTTAAGTGAATTCCCCTTAAAATGCGTCTGCTTTCATTCCTTATTATTTCAATGCTGATGTTCTCTGCATCTTGAACATGCCAAGAGCTCCTCACGAGCTAGCTCCACCTCAACCATTTCATCTTTATCAATGATAACTTCATCAGCAGTTTGATTATCCGGTTTAGGAACCATAACGGAGAATAATCTGGCACGATGTACCACTGCCGTGAAATAATCAGTTGATTATTACTTGGCAGTTCAGGGAAGGCAACCGGGATCAGTACAGGTTATGGCTCCAACCCTAGTATCCCAAGGGAGCATCGTGGTTGTTCTGGGCGTGGGGCCACATGCGGTATGACATTCCAACTGGTCGGAGACGCATGTTCATCTGTTTTTCCTCGTATTTCCTCACACTGAAATACAAATTGAAGCATGTTCTGCTTTCTTTCCCAGTTACTGTCTAATTTTTATCACGTTATCTTAGTGTTGATTTTTATTTGTAAATAATCAATTTGCTTTAGTCTAGAATTTTAGTTTATTGAAAGACCTTTTGTCTGATTTTAAAAATATACCTTAAATTGTTATAATATTCGAATTAGCTCTCGCCGCGATATAGCCTTTCTGTGTTAATGCGGAGTAAAGCAAACAACAATCAATCAATCAATCAATCATTGTTAAAACTGGAAAATAATTTCATATACTGCCATACGGGCTTTAGGATAAGCATATTTGGAAACAATTATAAATGTGTTCTGACTTTTGTGAAATACATGTGTATTGTGTTGACACTTTTAAGTGAATTCCCCTTAAAATGCGTCTGCTTTCATTCCTTATTATTTCAATTCTGATGTTCTCTGCATCTTAAACATGCCAAGAGCTCCTCACAAGCTTGCTCCACCTCAACCATTTCATATTTATCAATGATAACTTCATCAGCAATTTGATTATCCGGTTTAGGAACCATAACGGAGAATAATCTGGCACGATGTACCACTGTCGTGAAATACTCAGTTTGATTATTACTTGGCAGTTCAGGGAAGGCAACTGGGATCAGTACAGGCTCTGGCTCCAACCCTAGTATCCCAAGGGAGCATCGTGGTGGTTCTTGGCTTGGGGCCACATGCGGTATGACATTCCAACTGGTCGGAGACGCCTGTTCATCTGTTTGTCCTCGTATTTCCTCACACTGAAATACAAATTGAAGCATTTTCTGCTTTCCCAGTTACTGTCTAATAACTTGCACATGTCAATGAAATATCATAACTGAGGATGAAAACTGGCATTTGTTTGAAATCTAACCAATGTCAGATTTTCCTCAAACGATTACATGTAACAAATGCTTTAAACCTAGTTCTAAGCTGTCCTTACAGATGAGTATCATTGTTAAAACTGGAAAATAATTTCATATACTGCCATACGGGCTTTAGGATAAGCATATTTGGAAACAATAATAAATGTGTTCTGACTTTTGTGAAATACATGTGTATTGTGTTGACACTTTTAAGTGAATTCCCCTTAAAATGCGTCTGCTTTCATTCCTTATTATTTCAATGCTGATGTTCTCTGCATCTTAAACATGCCAAGAGCTCCTCACGAGCTTGCTCCACCTGTACCATTTCATCTTTATCAATGATAACTTCATCAGCAGTTTGATTATCCGGTTTAGGAACCATAACGGAGAATAATCTGGCACGATGTACCACTGTCGTGAAATACTCAGTTTGATTATTACTTGGCAGTTCAGGGAAGGCAACTGGGATCAGTACAGGCTCTGGCTCCAACCCTAGTATCCCAAGGGAGCATCGTGGTGGTTCTTGGCTTGGGGCCACATGCGGTATGACATTCCAACTGGTCGGAGACGCCTGTTCATCTCTTTGTCCTCGTATTTCCTCACACTGAAATACAAACTGAAGCATATTCTGCTTTCCCAGTTACTGTCTAATAACTTGCACATGTCGATGAAACATCATAACTGAGGATGAAAACTGGCAATTGTTTTTTTATCAAACCAATGCCAGAATTTCTTCAAACGATTACATGTAACATATACTTTAAACCTAGTTCTAAGCTGTCCTTACAGATGAGTATCATTGTTAAAACTAGAAAATAATTTTATATACTGCCATACGGGCGTTAGGATGAGCATATTTGGAAACAATAATAAATGTGTTCCGACTTTTGTGAAATATATGTGCATTGTGTTGACACACTTTTAAGTGAATTCCCCTTAAAATGCGTCTGCTTTCATTCCTTATTATTTCAATGCTGATGTTCTCTGCATCTTGAACATGCCAAGAGCTCCTCACGAGCTAGCTCCACCTCAACCATTTCATCTTTATCAATGATAACTTCATCAGCAGTTTGATTATCCGGTTTAGGAACCATAACGGAGAATAATCTGGCACGATGTACCACTGCCGTGAAATAATCAGTTGATTATTACTTGGCAGTTCAGGGAAGGCAACCGGGATCAGTACAGGTTATGGCTCCAACCCTAGTATCCCAAGGGAGCATCGTGGTTGTTCTGGGCGTGGGGCCACATGCGGTATGACATTCCAACTGGTCGGAGACGCATGTTCATCTGTTTTTCCTCGTATTTCCTCACACTGAAATACAAATTGAAGCATGTTCTGCTTTCTTTCCCAGTTACTGTCTAATTTTTATCACGTTATCTTAGTGTTGATTTTTATTTGTAAATAATCAATTTGCTTTAGTCTAGAATTTTAGTTTATTGAAAGACCTTTTGTCTGATTTTAAAAATATACCTTAAATTGTTATAATATTCGAATTAGCTCTCGCCGCGATATAGCCTTTCTGTGTTAATGCGGAGTAAAGCAAACAACAATCAATCAATCAATCAATCATTGTTAAAACTGGAAAATAATTTCATATACTGCCATACGGGCTTTAGGATAAGCATATTTGGAAACAATTATAAATGTGTTCTGACTTTTGTGAAATACATGTGTATTGTGTTGACACTTTTAAGTGAATTCCCCTTAAAATGCGTCTGCTTTCATTCCTTATTATTTCAATTCTGATGTTCTCTGCATCTTAAACATGCCAAGAGCTCCTCACAAGCTTGCTCCACCTCAACCATTTCATATTTATCAATGATAACTTCATCAGCAATTTGATTATCCGGTTTAGGAACCATAACGGAGAATAATCTGGCACGATGTACCACTGTCGTGAAATAATCAGTTTGATTATTACTTGGCAGTTCAGGGAAGGCAACTGGGATCACAACAGGCTCCGGCTCCAACCCTAGTATCCCAAGGGAGCATCGTGGTTGTTCTGGGCGTGGGGCCACATGCGGGATGACATTCCAACTGGTCGGAGACGCCTGTTCATCTGTTTTTCCTCGTATTTCCTCACACTGAAATACAAATTGAAGCATTTTCTGCTTTCCCAGTTACTGTCTAATAACTTGCACATGTCAATGAAACATCATAACTGAGGATGAAAACTGGCATTTGTTTTAAATCTAACCAATGTCAGATTTTCTTCAAACGATTACATGTAACAAATACTTTAAACCTAGTTCTAAGCTGTCCTTACAGATGAGTATCATTGTTAAAACTGGAAAATAATTTCATATACTGCCATACGGGCTTTAGGATGAGCATATTTGAAAACAATAATAAATGTGTTCTGACTTTTGTGAAATACATGTGTATTGTGTTGACACACTTTTAAGTGAATTCCCCTTAAAAGACGTCTGCTTTCATTCCTTATTATTTCAATGCTGATCTTCTCTGCATCTTAAACCTGTCCAAGAGCTCCTCACGAGCTTGCTCCACCGCAACCATTTCATATTTATCAATGATAACTTCATCAGCAATTTGATTATCCGGTTTAGGAACCATAACGGAGAATAATCTGGCACGATGTACCACTGTCGTGAAATAATCAGTTGATTATTACTTGGCAGTTCAGGGAAGGCAACCGGGATCAGTACAGGCTATGGCTCCAACCCTAGTATCCCAAGGGAGCATCGTGGTTGTTCTGGGCGTGGGGCCACATGCGGGATGACATTCCAACTGGTCGGAGACGCCTGTTCATCTGTTTTTCCTCGTATTTCCTCACACTGAAATACAAATTGAAGCATTTTCTGCTTTCCCAGTTACTGTCTAATAACTTGCACATGTCAATGAAACATCATAACTGAGCCCCCAAGGGTGACTGGGGAATAGAAGTATGGTCACCATTGGTGTTCCTCCGACCGGCGGTAAAACCCTCGCTAAAGTGGGGCGTCCGTTTGGCTGTGCGGGATATACAAGTTCGCAGTCACGTCCGGTCAGAATGGGGACGTTAAATCCGATGCCTCGTGTAAAGAGAGTGCCACGCTCTTTGCACGTTAAGAACCCTTGCAACAACTCTTTGAGGGGTCCATAGGTGGCCTGTTGCAAGGCTAAATTTCTGTCCTTATCCAATATACCCTCATTTTCCCGTGGCAGTCCAAATTTCCCCGACCTTCATCCCGGATGGCCTCTATTACAGAACCTACCTATTGTATTTATTGTTAATTTGTTCTCGTCCTGAATATGCATGAAATATTTGCCAATGGACGTTAAGCAACCAACAATCAATCAATCAATCATAACTGGCATTTGTTTTTTTATCTAACCAATGCCAGAACTTCTTCAAACGATTACATGTAACATATACTTTAAACCTAGTTCTAAGCTGTCCTTACAGATGAGTATCATTGTTAAAACTCCCCCCAAGGGTGACTGGGGAATAGAAATATGGTCACCATTGGTCTTCCTCCGACCGGCGGTAAAACCCTCGCTAAAGTGGGGCGTCCGTTTGGCTGTGCGGGATGTACAAGTTCGCAGTCACGTCCGGTCAGAATGGGGACGTTAAATCCGATGCCTCGTGTAAAGAGAGTGCCACGCTCTTTGCACGTTAAGAACCCTTGCAACAACTCCTTGAGGGGTCCGTAGGTGGCCTGTTGCAAGGCTAAATTTCTGTCCCTATCCAATTTACCCTCATTTCCCGTGGCAGTCAAAATTTCTCCGACCTTAATCCCGGAAGCCCCTATTACAGAACCTACCTATTGTATTTATTGTGAACTTGTTCTCGTCCTGAATATGCATGAAATATTTGCCACTGGACGTTAAGCAAACAACAATCAATCAATCAATCATTGTTAAAACTGGAAAATAATTTTATATACTGCCATACGGGCGTTAGGATGAGCATATTTGGAAACAATAATAAATGTGTTCTGACTTTTGTGAAATACATGTGTATTGTGTTGACACTTTTAAGTGAATTCCCCTTAAAATGCGTCTGCTTTCATTCCTTATTATTTCAATGCTGATGTTCTCTGCATCTTAAACATGCCAAGAGCTCCTCACGAGCTTGCTCCACCTGTACCATTTCATCTTTATCAATGATAACTTCATCAGCAGTTTGATTATCCGGTTTAGGAACCATAACGGAGAATAATCTGGCACGATGTACCACTGTCGTGAAATACTCAGTTTGATTATTACTTGGCAGTTCAGGGAAGGCAACTGGGATCAGTACAGGCTCTGGCTCCAACCCTAGTATCCCAAGGGAGCATCGTGGTGGTTCTTGGCTTGGGGCCACATGCGGTATGACATTCCAACTGGTCGGAGACGCCTGTTCATCTCTTTGTCCTCGTATTTCCTCACACTGAAATACAAACTGAAGCATATTCTGCTTTCCCAGTTACTGTCTAATAACTTGCACATGTCGATGAAACATCATAACTGAGGATGAAAACTGGCAATTGTTTTTTTATCAAACCAATGCCAGAATTTCTTCAAACGATTACATGTAACATATACTTTAAACCTAGTTCTAAGCTGTCCTTACAGATGAGTATCATTGTTAAAACTAGAAAATAATTTTATATACTGCCATACGGGCGTTAGGATGAGCATATTTGGAAACAATAATAAATGTGTTCCGACTTTTGTGAAATATATGTGCATTGTGTTGACACACTTTTAAGTGAATTCCCCTTAAAATGCGTCTGCTTTCATTCCTTATTATTTCAATGCTGATGTTCTCTGCATCTTGAACATGCCAAGAGCTCCTCACGAGCTAGCTCCACCTCAACCATTTCATCTTTATCAATGATAACTTCATCAGCAGTTTGATTATCCGGTTTAGGAACCATAACGGAGAATAATCTGGCACGATGTACCACTGCCGTGAAATAATCAGTTGATTATTACTTGGCAGTTCAGGGAAGGCAACCGGGATCAGTACAGGTTATGGCTCCAACCCTAGTATCCCAAGGGAGCATCGTGGTTGTTCTGGGCGTGGGGCCACATGCGGTATGACATTCCAACTGGTCGGAGACGCATGTTCATCTGTTTTTCCTCGTATTTCCTCACACTGAAATACAAATTGAAGCATGTTCTGCTTTCTTTCCCAGTTACTGTCTAATTTTTATCACGTTATCTTAGTGTTGATTTTTATTTGTAAATAATCAATTTGCTTTAGTCTAGAATTTTAGTTTATTGAAAGACCTTTTGTCTGATTTTAAAAATATACCTTAAATTGTTATAATATTCGAATTAGCTCTCGCCGCGATATAGCCTTTCTGTGTTAATGCGGAGTAAAGCAAACAACAATCAATCAATCAATCAATCATTGTTAAAACTGGAAAATAATTTCATATACTGCCATACGGGCTTTAGGATAAGCATATTTGGAAACAATTATAAATGTGTTCTGACTTTTGTGAAATACATGTGTATTGTGTTGACACTTTTAAGTGAATTCCCCTTAAAATGCGTCTGCTTTCATTCCTTATTATTTCAATTCTGATGTTCTCTGCATCTTAAACATGCCAAGAGCTCCTCACAAGCTTGCTCCACCTCAACCATTTCATATTTATCAATGATAACTTCATCAGCAATTTGATTATCCGGTTTAGGAACCATAACGGAGAATAATCTGGCACGATGTACCACTGTCGTGAAATAATCAGTTTGATTATTACTTGGCAGTTCAGGGAAGGCAACTGGGATCACAACAGGCTCCGGCTCCAACCCTAGTATCCCAAGGGAGCATCGTGGTTGTTCTGGGCGTGGGGCCACATGCGGGATGACATTCCAACTGGTCGGAGACGCCTGTTCATCTGTTTTTCCTCGTATTTCCTCACACTGAAATACAAATTGAAGCATTTTCTGCTTTCCCAGTTACTGTCTAATAACTTGCACATGTCAATGAAACATCATAACTGAGGATGAAAACTGGCATTTGTTTTAAATCTAACCAATGTCAGATTTTCTTCAAACGATTACATGTAACAAATACTTTAAACCTAGTTCTAAGCTGTCCTTACAGATGAGTATCATTGTTAAAACTGGAAAATAATTTCATATACTGCCATACGGGCTTTAGGATGAGCATATTTGAAAACAATAATAAATGTGTTCTGACTTTTGTGAAATACATGTGTATTGTGTTGACACACTTTTAAGTGAATTCCCCTTAAAAGACGTCTGCTTTCATTCCTTATTATTTCAATGCTGATCTTCTCTGCATCTTAAACCTGTCCAAGAGCTCCTCACGAGCTTGCTCCACCGCAACCATTTCATATTTATCAATGATAACTTCATCAGCAATTTGATTATCCGGTTTAGGAACCATAACGGAGAATAATCTGGCACGATGTACCACTGTCGTGAAATAATCAGTTGATTATTACTTGGCAGTTCAGGGAAGGCAACCGGGATCAGTACAGGCTATGGCTCCAACCCTAGTATCCCAAGGGAGCATCGTGGTTGTTCTGGGCGTGGGGCCACATGCGGGATGACATTCCAACTGGTCGGAGACGCCTGTTCATCTGTTTTTCCTCGTATTTCCTCACACTGAAATACAAATTGAAGCATTTTCTGCTTTCCCAGTTACTGTCTAATAACTTGCACATGTCAATGAAACATCATAACTGAGCCCCCAAGGGTGACTGGGGAATAGAAGTATGGTCACCATTGGTGTTCCTCCGACCGGCGGTAAAACCCTCGCTAAAGTGGGGCGTCCGTTTGGCTGTGCGGGATATACAAGTTCGCAGTCACGTCCGGTCAGAATGGGGACGTTAAATCCGATGCCTCGTGTAAAGAGAGTGCCACGCTCTTTGCACGTTAAGAACCCTTGCAACAACTCTTTGAGGGGTCCATAGGTGGCCTGTTGCAAGGCTAAATTTCTGTCCTTATCCAATATACCCTCATTTTCCCGTGGCAGTCCAAATTTCCCCGACCTTCATCCCGGATGGCCTCTATTACAGAACCTACCTATTGTATTTATTGTTAATTTGTTCTCGTCCTGAATATGCATGAAATATTTGCCAATGGACGTTAAGCAACCAACAATCAATCAATCAATCATAACTGGCATTTGTTTTTTTATCTAACCAATGCCAGAACTTCTTCAAACGATTACATGTAACATATACTTTAAACCTAGTTCTAAGCTGTCCTTACAGATGAGTATCATTGTTAAAACTCCCCCCAAGGGTGACTGGGGAATAGAAATATGGTCACCATTGGTCTTCCTCCGACCGGCGGTAAAACCCTCGCTAAAGTGGGGCGTCCGTTTGGCTGTGCGGGATGTACAAGTTCGCAGTCACGTCCGGTCAGAATGGGGACGTTAAATCCGATGCCTCGTGTAAAGAGAGTGCCACGCTCTTTGCACGTTAAGAACCCTTGCAACAACTCCTTGAGGGGTCCGTAGGTGGCCTGTTGCAAGGCTAAATTTCTGTCCCTATCCAATTTACCCTCATTTCCCGTGGCAGTCAAAATTTCTCCGACCTTAATCCCGGAAGCCCCTATTACAGAACCTACCTATTGTATTTATTGTGAACTTGTTCTCGTCCTGAATATGCATGAAATATTTGCCACTGGACGTTAAGCAAACAACAATCAATCAATCAATCATTGTTAAAACTGGAAAATAATTTTATATACTGCCATACGGGCGTTAGGATGAGCATATTTGGAAACAATAATAAATGTGATCTGACTTTTGTGAAATACATGTGTATTGTGTTGACACACTTTTAAGTGAATTCCCCTTAAAATGCGTCTGCTTTCATTCCTTATTATTTCAATGCTGATCTTCTCTGCATCTTAAACCTGTCCAAGAGCTCCTCACGAGCTTGCTCCACCTCAACCATTTCATATTTATCAATGATAACTTCATCAGCAATTTGATTATCCGGTTTAGGAACCATAACGGAGAATAATCTGGCACGATGTACCACTGTCGTGAAATACTCAGTTTGATTATTACTTGGCAGTTTAGGGAAGGCAAATGGGATCAGTACATTTATTGATTGATTGTTGGTTGCTTAACGTCCAGTGGCAAATATTTCATGCATATTCAGGACGAGAACAAATTAACAATAAATACAATAGGTAGGTTCTGTAATAGGGGCGTCCGGGATTAAGGTCGGAGAAATTTAGACTGCCACGGGAAATGAGGGTATATTGGGTATATTGGGCATTTGTTTTAAATGTAACCAATGCCAGATTTTCTTCATACGATTACATGTAACATATACTTTAAACCTAGTTCTAAGCTGTCCTTACAGATGCACAGGTAGGTAAATGTACAAATGGCATTGAATATCTCTGTTTGCATCGAAATCTAAATCTGACGTCATTTACAAAACTACGCAGGCTCTGATTGGCTAGATCGTTTCATCAACGTCAAGGTTGAGCTTGCACATCACGTCAACCTTCGTGATCACCAGCTGATCGGGCACCTTGTCATGAGTGTCTCATCACGTAAAAACACGTTTAAAAGATGGATATTGATACTATCTGATCCTATTTCGAGGTAAGTTTCTTTCAAATTATCATATTCCTTTACTGCCAAAGGCCGTAGATCTATGTCATCTATATTTCATTTCATTGAAGAAATATTAGACATCTAGATCAACATGTACCTTTCTTTACATTAGTTTGAAAAGGGGTGTTAAATTGTATATTGTCACTGTGACTTTTTCTGACTATGTTAAAACGGCAAGGACGAAAGGCAGTGTTGATAGAAAATGAATAACGTATGTATAGCTTAAGACAAGTCAAAATTACTTTACTTGTGTTAAAAATAATGTGGGTGTTAAAAAGTGCTACCAGACTGACATGCCATGGTCATATTATTAATATTATGGAAGAAAACACTTCAGTATATGATTTTGAGCATAATTCTTCCTATAACTCTTAATGCACATGATAATGTCCAATTTTCTCTTGGGTATTTGATTTGTATAATCATATATTTATTACAAACAATGACGGATATCATTCAATGGAATTGCCGAGGTCTAAAAATTAATCTACTTGAGTTAACGCTTCTAGTTCAGACTTTTATACCTATTGCATGTTGTCTTCAAGAAACTCATTTAAAAGAAAATGATAATGTATCTTTAAAAGGATAACAACATTTATAGCACATTTTCTGAGGAAGACGAACGTGCTGCAGGCGGATCAACCATTTTTGTGAAGGACAACGTCATTCATAGCTCAGTCCAACTCACCACAGATCTGCAGGCAGTTGCAATTCGTTTATCATTAGATAAAACAATTACATTATGTTCTATGTATATTCCACCTAATTCAAATATAGATAAAGCTAAACTCAAAAACCTTACTGATCAGTTACCTTCACCTTTTATACTAATGGGAGACTTTAAAGCCCACAATCCCTTGTGGGGAAGATCATTGAAGACTTTGTCTCTCAAGAAAGGTTATACATTTGCAATGATGGATCTAATACTTATCTTCACCCTGGAAGCGGGTCTAATTCTGCTATTGATATCACTATTTGCGACCAGTCTCTTCTTCTGGATTATTCATGGCGTGTCCATGATGATCTTTGTGAAAGTGAGCACTTCCCAATAATACTTGAACATCTTTCCACTTCTGCTCAACAGAGAGTTCCACGTTGGAAACTGGACAAGGCGGACTGGCCCTTGTTTGAGAATCTCTGTCGAGCGGAACTTCAATCAAAGATGTTTGAGACTGTAGAAGATCCAATTTTAACTTTTAATACAGTTTTAACATCAATTGCTGACAGAACAATTCCTAAGACCTCGGCAAATCCAAAACATCCCAGCAAACCATGGTTTGATGATGCTTGTGATCAAGCCATAGATGACCGTAAACAATCTGAAAGACGGTTCAATCAACATCCTACGACGGAAAATCTAAGTAATTTCCGCGCTAAGGCACGACGGACTTGCAGGCAAGCACGACGAATGTCTTGGAAAAAATTTATCTCGGGAATAACATCTCGCACTCCGATGACAAAAGTATGGAACATGATACAAAAGATTAAAGGTAAAAATTCTAAAACCACGGTAAAACATTTGAAAGATGGCACTGATTTATTAACATCTGAAAAAGATATTGCCAATAAGCTTGGTGAAACTTTTGCGAAATCTTCTTATTCTAACAACTACAGGGAAGATTTTAAAAGAGTTAAAAAGCAAAAAGAAAAGTTGAATTTTAAATGGAAAAATGGTGAAAATTATAATAAACTCTTTTCTCTGGAAAAAACTAAGACATCTCTGTCTTAGGCCCATGATACAGCTTGTGGACCTGATAATATTCACTACCAACCTTTAAAACACTTGCCAGATTCCTCGCTTGAAGCTCTTTTGCAACTCATGAATAACATCTGGGAATCTGGTGACTTACCATCAATCTGGAAGCTTCCAACTGTCGTGCCTATTCCAAAACCAAGTAAATATCACACGGATCCTATTAACTATCGACCAATTGCTCTTACCAGTTGTGTCTGTAACGGACGGATGGTCAATGATCGCCTTGTTTGGTTCCTGGAATCAAATCTGCGTTTAGCCAATATCCTATTGTGGATTCCGACAAGGCCGCAGTACTCTTGATCATCTAGTTCTATTCGAGTCATTTATCCGTAATGGTTTTGCGAACACGTGGTGTCAGTCTTTTTCGATCTTGAAAAGGCATATGACACCACATGGAAGTATGGTATTTTAAAAGACCTTTTTGATATGGGGTTGAAAGGCAATATGCCAAATTTTATTTCTAACAGACAATTTAATGTTAGAGTAAATTCAACCATGTCTGATCTGTATGATCAAGAGATGGGTGTCCCTCAGGGGAGTATTTTATCTGTTACATTATTTAGTCTTAAAATTAATAGCCTTGTTGAAGTTTTGAAAAGTAACATTGAAGGTTCATTATATGTTGATGATTTTTTAATATGTTACAGAGGCAAACATATGAATAACATTGAAAGACAATTACAATTATGTCTTGGAAGAATTGAAAAATGGGCTTCGGAAAATGGTTTTAAATTTTCTACTTCAAAAACGGTTGGGATGCATTTTTGTAACAAAAGGAAACTGCATCTTGATCCAGAACTCACCTTGTACGGAAACCCAATTAAAATGGTTGATGAAACCAAATTAATTGGGCTAGTTTTCGATAAAAAGTTAACCTTTCTACCACATATCAAAATGTTAAAATGGAGATGCTTAAAATCATTAGATATTTTAAAGGTTGTCGGCAGCACTGACTGGGGTGCTGATCGCAACATCTTACTTAATTTATACAGCTCTATAGTTAGACCTAAACTAGATTATGGTTCCAATAGTGTATGGCTCTGCAAGGAAGTCCTACATACAGATTCTCGATGCTATGCATAAACCAGGGTTTGCGTTTATGTCTTGGCGCCTTTAAAACCTCACCAGTTGAGAGTCTGTATGTAGAGGCTGACGAGCACTCACTCTTTAACAGACGCTTGAAGGTTCGACTTCAATAGGCTGTCAAGCTTAAAGAATATCCAGGAAATCCTGCCTACAACTGTGTTTTTAATCCAATTTATGAAGATATATTTGCAAAACATGAAAATAAAATTCCTCCATTAGGCATTCGTTTAAAACAACACATAACCACATTTGATTTTAAATCTGTTGCACAAGTTGAAACTTGCAAATGCCCTCCGTGGGAACTTCCAAAACCGAAAATGATATTTGACCTCCGTAAATACAAAAAAAAAAAACGAAACAAACCCTCTTGTAATTCAACAACATTTTGCTGAAATTAAGGCAAATTATTCAGATTTTTCAACTGTTTATACAGATGGATCGAAGGATGGTAACCGAGTTGCATCTGCTGTCGTCTTTGGAGACAGAGCTGCGACTCTCCGTTTGTCATCTGCCGCATCCATATTTACTGCTGAAGCAAAGGCTATAATTTCTAAAATTTATTGCTACTTCAGACAAATCTAAATTTATAATATGTTCTGATTCACTTTCATGCTTACAAGCTATACAACATACTAAAAACCCGATAATTCTCAAGATTTTATATGTAATGAGGAATTTAAAAATTCTTCATAAAGAAATAATTTTTCTATGGGTTCCGAGTCATGTTGGAATCCATGGAAACACGGTTGTAGAGGAAGAAGCAAAAAATGCACTGGATGATCCCTTATCTAACTGTGATGTACCATATACCGATTTTAGATCTAATATAAGATTGATTGATTGTTGGTTGCTTAACGTCCAGTGGCAAATATTTCATGCATATTCAGGACGAGAACAAATTAACAATAAATACAATAGGTAGGTTCTGTAATAGGGGCGTCCGGGATTAAGGTCGGAGAAATTTAGACTGCCACGGGAAATGAGGGTATACTGGATAGGGACAGAAATTTAGCCTTGCAACAGGTCACCTACGGACCCCTCAAAGAGTTGTTGCAAGGGTTCTTAACGTGCAAAGAGCGTGGCACTCTCTTTACACGAGGCATCGGATTTAACGTCCCCATTCTGACAGGACGTGGCTGCAAATTTGTACATCCCGCACAGCCAAACGGACGCCCCACTTTAACAAGGGTTTTACTGCCGGTCGGAGGAAGACCAATGGTGACCATACTTCTATTCCCCAGTCACCCTTGGGGGTTCTAATATTAGAGGATATGTTTCTAATGTATTGGAAAATGAATGGAATAAAAAAGTTGATAATAAATTACATGAAATTAAACCTAAATTGGGTAAACCTTTTAATACTTTTATGTTCAGAAAGATCAGTGTGTTATTTCTGGATGCCGTATTGGTCATACTAGAATAACACATGAATATCTTCTTAAACATGAAGAAGAACCACAATGTATACCTTGCAACTGCAAGTATACTATTAAACATGTTTTAATCAATTGAATTGACTTTGCTGATATTCGTAAGAAGCATTTCAATGTCAATAGTATGTATGATTTATTTGATAGTGTTCCAATTACAAATATTGTTTCCTTCTTAAAAGAAGTTGGAATATATTATAAAATATAAATATGCTGTATGAATTGAAAATGATTTTAATTTTTAACACCTTATCTTAGTGTTGATTTTCATTTGTAAATAAACAATTTTGCTTTAGACTTGAGTTTTAGTATATTGAAGGACCTTTTGTCTGATTTTAAAAATATACTTTTAATTGTTAAATGTTCGAATTAGCTCTCGCCGCGATATAGCCTTTTTGCGCTAAGGCGGCGTAAAGCAAACACCAATCAATCAATCAACCGTAGTGGTAGTCCGACGGTTCAATAGTCCGACGGTCCAATGGTCCGACGGTTCGGTGTGGTCTTGTGGTTAAGACCGATGGCTACAGTGCTGAAGGTCCCGGGTTCGATTCTGACTCGGGGCGCTGGAAATTTCAGCACATTAGTAGGGTGATTTTCACCCTCCCATTCTCTTCTCTGGTACCCAGACCGGAGCTTAAACTAGAATGGGTACATTGGGAGCCTTGGTTGGTCAAAGTTGCCCCCTACTTTAACCTGAAGATCAATCTACTGATATCTCTTCTGTTTGTCTGTTCCCGCCGAAGGTCCCGGTGGTTCATTCCGAGTACTTCGGCTTCCTCCACCATAATTACAGACTTCCCGGTGTCCAAACACTCCCTTTGTGTTGGGGTTGTGATTGTCCTTGTAAATATTGTTGTAAATACGTTAGTGACACATCTCCATTAATCCCGAAAGGGAGTGTACACGGATTCCACTGTAGATCTAAGATCAGTGTTTAGCTTGCGATTGTAAAGAAGAGACTTTATACAACTTGTTTTTACAATGTGAAGCTTGGAATTACTTGCGAGATCAAATACTACAAACAATTGAGAACCTCTTAATCACCAATGGGGACGTGCGTGAAGAAATTACAAGTGAAATAACAATACAAGTATTAATGGACATTACTAAAATACAAAAGAGATATATAATCACATCTGACCTGATGTCCCAAACAGAATTTCAAGTATGAAAGTAGTGTATCTCATACATATTGCATGATACTACGGCCCTGCTGGAATTCGCACTTGATATTGACTAAAAGCCCACTCGATTCCAGGATTCAATGCGATTATTTTCAGAATTAGGACCAACTAAATTTCTGGTTTGAAATGGATGTATTTCTCTTTTGAAGGAGAAGATTAGAATGGATGGGGATGAAATTTTTGACATTTATATCTGGTTACATTTCAGACAAACATATCGATTGCTTCTTCATGACAATTTAAAATGAAAAATCTCAATTATTTGATTATGCCAGTAGAATTGTTTAAGTAAAAAATTCTCCATTTTGGTATTAACCCGTTAGAGAGTTACATGTCTTGTTTAGACATAAAGTTTGTCATGATACCTGTAAACACTAAAATCACTGGCTATTGTTGGATGTACAAGTACAAAACAAGAATTTTGTATTTGAATCCTTTGGGTCATCCTGTGCCATCCGATTTCGTTAACCGGCTGTATAATTTTACGCTCTTCCTGTGCTCAATTGAAACTAAGGAATCTGAAATGTTCTAGACCTTATGAAGAGTGGCTTATTTCTAAGGCAGGGAGACTTCTCTTGTGGTGCTATGGATTGTCTGTACAGCAAAATTATGATCTCGGGAGTCACTATAATGGAAACTGGTGCGGTGGATAAATATGTCAGGCTGTTTGTTCTAAATGAAGTGATACAAACACTCTGCAAAAACAGTGAAAATAGCATTGGTTTGAAAACTGTAATTTATACGCGTGACATGGATGACGTAGTCCACGATATTGTGACCAACACTGAAAACAACAGGATCTAAGAAAAAAGGATCCCGAAGGCCCAATGTGTTTTGAGTCTACAGTTTTGTCACTAACAGAATTACACAAAATACAGGAGCACCTTCTATGGCGCTATTTCATACGGAAGAACTCTGCTTCTATGTTTACATGTAATACAAGTATTTGCACATGGGTTGATTCTGTAGTTAAACCCTTGACTGGTTATTGTTTCAAAACCGAATACTTTGAATATACCAAAATATTATACCGTCAGTTCAAATGTTGTATTAACACCAACATTCAAAATGTATATGTACTTCTTATCATGTTATTATCTGCTGAATCTAGAAATTAAGATGAATTAAGACATTTTATTTTATTCCAAATTACTCACTTTGACCAAACGAAAAAGCCTACAACTATAAATGCAACCCCTAAAAAACTAAACAAACAAATGCAGAGACTGAGCTTACAATAGCAAAACCCCCCACGGGTGACTTGGAAATAGAAGTATGGTCACCATTGGTCTTCCTCCGACCGGCGGTAAAACCCTCGTCAAAGTGGGGCGTCCGTTTGGCTGTGCGGGATGTACAAATTTGCAGCCACGTCCGGTCAAAATGGGGACGTTAAATCCGATGCCTCGTATAAAAAGAGTGCCACGCTCTTTGCACGTTAAGAACCCTTGCAACAACTCTTTCAGGGGTCCGTAGGTGACCTGTTGCAAGACTAAATTGCTGTTCCTATCCAATATACCCTCATTTCCCGTGGCAGTATAAATTTCTTCGACCTCAATCCCAGACGCCTCTATTACAGAACCTACCTATTGTATTTATTGTTAATTTGTTCTCGTCCTGAATATGCATGAAATATTTGCCACTGGACGTTAAGCAACCAACAATCAATCAATCGTCCTGAATATGCATGAAATATTTGCCACTGGACGTTAAGCAACCAACAATCAATCAATCAATATAATACAACACAGATATAGAAATATTTCACAATCTGTCCTTGCACACAACACAGATTAATCGCACATAGATCATAAAATCACAAAAATACTGAACTCTGAGGAAAATTCAAAACGGAAAGTCCCTAATCAAATGGCAAAATCAAATGATAAAACACATAAAACGAATGGACAACAACTCTCATATTTCTGACTTGGTACAGGCATTTTCAAATGTAGAAAGTGGAAGATTGAACATGGTTTTATAGCGCTAAACCTCTCACGTGTACGACAGTCGCAGCAATTTCCATTATATTGACAATGATGCGTAAACAAAATGTCACTAATAGGGGTACAAAAACAACACGACCCCACCAAAAACTAGGGGTAATTTCATGTGCTCTGGAAGGGGAAGCAGATCCTGCTCCTCATTTGGCACCCTTCGTGTTGCTCATGTTGTTACAAAGCCGGTAAATTGTTTAATTTGGTAGGTCGCATTCGTAAAAAGGGAAGCGGATTGTAGTTATGACATAAGGAACATAGCCTATATAATCTGTATAATGAATATTCCATAACGGTCAACCAACTCGTGATGGCGTCCGTAATATTTACGAAGTGATTATTACAACTTCACCATTTGGATCTTTTGGTTTAAAAATGAAAAGGTCACAATTGGGAAGCTGAAATCATCTCTTTTGTCGTAAAGTTGTGTTTTCAACCGACCCTCATAGTCAATTTCTAGATATAAGACCCTACATCATGTAGATTTTCTTTCAGTTTTGAATTAAAAAAAACAAGCTCATTTTTTATTGTTAGCAGCCACAAAAGACATATTAGATCAATCTTGATGAGGTGATAAAAGGGCTAATCAATTGTTTCCCTGTTGGGTAATGAGTTTTATATGCCAAACTAAACTTATTATAAAAAAAGAAATAAGATAGTGGTGTATGATTGTCAGTGTCAGTGACTCAGAGACCACCAAATTATATGTCGAAGCTAAAACAAAGTTCAAACTTGAGACAATGTTAAGTTCAAGCAACCTCTAAAAGTCAGGTCAAATAAATGAATATATTGGTCAAACATATTTACAAATGTATTAAACAAGAAAATTTTATGTGACTTTCAAATATTTGAATATATTAACCACGACTGGTATAACAAAAGCACATGTATTTTTGGTCTCTTTTTATCTTTCAGTTTTGTCTATAACATCTTTGATAACAATTTGTCTAATTATGTCGGAGATCCAGCATGTTCAGAGATTTTACGTTGGCAACATGTGAATGCTTTGTTTGAAATTATTGGAGGAGGAGAAAAAATCAGAAACATCTGAATGACTCCGGAGATTTACATGAAAATGTGTTCATGTTTTATATTATAAAATTTCATCTATTCACTTATTTTGACATATCAACCTCTACACACACCACCTCAAAACAAGCAAAACACTCCAGCTCAGAAACAATCTCATCAGTTACAACATCCTTAAGTTACTTCAACCAGCTCAGATACAACATCCTTAAGTTACTTCAACCAGCTCAGATACAACCTCTCCAGTTACCACAACTAGCTCAGATACATTTTAAAAACAATGTAGTGATGTAAAATTACTTGCTTATTTCAGTTTACAACTTTGCAAGGTGTTCTTACAGATGAAGAATTTGCATTCTCTAATGGCATAGGGAATAAAATTGAGAATGGAAATGGGGAATATGTCAAAGAGACAACAACCCGACCAAAGAGCACACAACAGCCGAAGGCCACAAATGGGTCTTCAACGCAGCGAGAGAATCTGAGGTGGTCCTCAGCTTGCCCCTAAATAAAATTGTGTACTAGTTCAGTGAAAATAGACGTCACACTAAACTCCAAAACATATAAATGAACTAAAATTAAAAAACATACGAAGACTAACAAAGGCCAGAGGCTCCTGACTTGGGACAGGCGCAAAAAATGCGGCGGGATTTAACATGTTTTATGAGATCTCAACCCTCCCCCTATACCTCTAGCCAATGTTGAATAAAGAAACACATAGCAATACGCACAGTAAAACTATCAAAAGAAGTCCGATGTCGGAATAGGTAACAAAGAAACTAAGCAAAATGACAATGATACATAAATGAACAAAGGACTACTAGCAGTTAATGACATGCCAGCTCCATACCTTAATTAAACTGATTGAAAGATTATGTCTTCATCAGGAATCACTTTTTACTGCTCGACATTTCGTATTCATTGTTTGTGACTTTTTTTTATAGTGATTGGGATTATAACACAATGTTGACTGCTGTACCACTGTTTTGGACTTCTTAACCATATGTCTGTGTGTGTTGTTCACACATCGTTGTCAATGAATGAAATGTTATGCGACTGTCATACAAGTGAGAGGTTTAGGTAGCTATAAAACTAGGTTTAATCCACCATTTTTTTTACATAAGGAATATGACAGTTGTTATCCATTCGTTTTATGTGTTTGAGCTTGCGATTTTGCCATTTGCTTAGGGACTTTCCGTTTATAATTTTCCCGGGAGGTATTTTTGTTATATTTACTTTTTTGACAGCAAAATAGAAAATGAGAAAGAAAAAAGCAGAAGAAAACCAACGCCAATGATGATAAAAACAGTAAGAAAAGTGAAAAAAAGAAAAATGGAATTGCATCGGGAATAAAAACAAAGATATCTGCGAAGACTGCAGCAGAAGAAATTACAAAAAATGAAAACAATTCAATAATTGAGTACTTAAATTTGAGTTCGCAGTTTGATGAAA
Organism: Mytilus californianus; assembly: GCF_021869535.1. Classification (NCBI taxonomy): domain Eukaryota; kingdom Metazoa; phylum Mollusca; class Bivalvia; order Mytilida; family Mytilidae; genus Mytilus; species Mytilus californianus. Next base: position 382,578 of record NW_026262711.1, read on the forward strand.
CATCCGATCTTGTCACAACGGGATAACAGGTTGTCGGTGCAACTAAGACTGTTGAAGAAGACATACTCGGTCACGGTGCCCACCAGGAGAATGAAAACAAAGTACCAGGCATGTATACATATTTCATTTCAGTTATTAAATATAGAAATATAGATCAGAATCAATATTCCATTATATTTGTTAATATAATACGAGGCAGGCATTACCTGATGAGTTTCCTTTAAATTTTCTGAAAAGGGTAAACCCAAATGGTCCGACGCCCCAATAATTTTACACAGAAAATATATTAGAAATAGAAAAAACATGCCATAATCCAGCTCATGCAAAAAGTACCATCATGAAGTTCCATATTTCCCGCATAATAAACCAAAGATGTTCATTGATCACTTCCTGCAGAGAATGCCATCAAATACAAACACCATTTCAAACAATATATCTGGAGAAAATGGCCTTATTCAGGTGAAAAGTCTGGACAGCAACAACACCTTCATCATAGAAGTTTGCGCAAAACCAAAATGCTCTTGCAAGAACTGGTTACCTACCCATCTACCATGCAAGCACCTCCTCGCTATGTTTATTACAGTTTATGATTGCAGTTGGGAGGACGTACTAGTACCAGAGAATTATCTTTGCTGTCCACACTTCAGTCTAGATCCATATCAAAAAGCCCAAGCTATGGCATCTGTCCAACAGCCAGCTTAAAGCAACCCATTGGAAAATCTCAGTCAGTGCAATTTGGAAAGTAATGTTGTAAACCTGCCAAAAAGATTGATTGATTGATTTGTGTTTGCTTTACGCCGCATGAGCGCAAAAAGGCTATATCGCGGCGAGAGCTAATTCAAATATTTAACAATTTAAAGTATATTTTTAAATCAGACAAAAGGACCTTCAATATACTAAAACTCAAGTCTAAATCAAAATTGTTTAAATACAAATAAAAAACAAAGCTAAGATAACGTGATAAAAAATAAAATCATTTTAATTCTATACAACATTTTTATATTTTATACTATATTCCAACTTCTTTTAAGAATGAAACAATATTTGTAATTGGAACACTATCAAATAAATCATACATATTATTGGCATTGAAATGCTTCCTACGAATATCAGCAAAGTCAATACAATTAATTAAAACATGTTTAATAGGATACTTGCAGATGCAAGGTATACACTGTGGTTCTTCTTCATTTTTTCAAAAAGATACTCATGTGTTATTCTAGTATCACCAATTCGGCATATAGAAATAACACACTGATCTTTTCTGCACATTAAAGTATTTAAAGGTTTACCTAATTTAGGTTTAATTTCATGTAATTTGTTATCATCTTTTTTACTCAATTCATTTTCCAATATATTAAAAACATATTCTCTAATATTAGATCTCAAATCAGTATATGGTATATCACAGTTAGATAAGGGATCATCCAGGGCATTTTTTGCTTCCTTGTCCACAGCCGTGTTTCCATGGATTCCAACATGACTTGGAACCCATAGAAAAATTATTTCTTTATGAAGAATTTTTAAATTCCTCATTACATATACAATCTTGAGAATTATCGGGTTTTTAATTTTAGTATGTTGTATAGCTTGTAAGCATGAAAGTGAATCAGAACATATAATAAACTTGGATTTGTCTGAAGTAGCAATAAATTTCATAGCCAAAATTATTGCCTTTGCTTCAGCAGTAAATATGGATGCGGAAGATGACAAACGGAGAGTCGCAGCTCTGTCTCCAAAGACAGCAGCAGATGCAACTCGGTTACCATCCTTCGATCCATCTGTATAAACAGTTGAAAGTCTGAATAAATTGTCTTAATTTCAGCAAAATGTTGTTGAATTAAAAAAGGGTTTGTTTCCGTTTTTTTTTTTTGTATTTACGGGGATCAAATATAATTTTCGGTTTCGGAAGTTCCCATGGAGGGCATTTGCAAGTTTCAACTTGTGCAACAGATTTTAAATCTAAAGTGGTTAAATGTGGTTTTGATTGATTGATTGATTGTTGGTTGCTTAACGTCCAGTGGCAAATATTTCATGCATATTCAGGACGAGAACAAGTTCACAATAAATACAATAGGTAGGTTCTGTAATAGATTAAGGGATTAAGGTCGGAGAAATTTAGACTGCCACGGGAAATGAGGGTATATTTGATAGGGACAGAAATTTAGCCTTGCAACAGGCCACCTACGGACCCCTCAAAGACTTGTTGCAAGGGTTCTTAACGTGCAAAGAGCGTGGCACTCTCTTTACACGAGGCATCGGATTTAACGTCCCCATTCTGACCGGACGTGGCTGCAATTTTGTACATCCCGCACAGCCAAACGGACGCCCCACTTTAGCACGGGTTTTACTGCCGGTCGGAGGAAGACCAATGGTGACCATACTTCTATTCCCCAGTCACCCTTAATGTGGTTTTGAAAGAATGCCTAATGGAGGAATTTTATTTTCATGTTTTGCAAATACATCTTCATAAATGGGATTAAAGACACAGCTGTTGACAGGATTTTCTGGATATGCTTTTAGCTTGACAGCGTATTGAAGTCCAAGCTTTAAACGTATGTTGGAGAGTGAGTGCTCATCAGCCTCTACATACAGACTCTCAACTGGTGAGGTTTTAAATGCGCCAAGACACAAACGCAAACCCTGGTGATGCACAGCATCGAGAATCTGTATGTAGGACTTCCGTGCAGAGCCATACACTATTTAACCATAATCCAGTTTAGATCTAACTATAGATCTATATAAAAAAGTAAGATGTTGCGATCAGCACCCCAGTCAGTGCTGCCGACAACTTTTAAAATATCTAAGGCTTTTAAACATCTCGATTTTAACATTTTGATATGGGGTACAAAGGTTAACTTTTTATCGAAAACTAACCCAAGAAATTTGGTTTCATCAACCAATTTTATTGCGTTTCCGTACAAAGTGAGTTCTGGATCAAGATGAAATTTCCTTTTGTTACAAAATGCATCCCAACCGTTTTTGAAGTAGAAAATTTAAAACCATTTTCCGAGGCCCATTTTTCAATTCTTCCAAGACATAATTGTAATTGTCGTTCAATGTTATTCATATTTTTGCCTCTGTAACATATTAAAAAATCATCAACATACACTGAACCTTCAATATAACTTTGCAAAACTTCAACAAGGCTGTTAATTTTAAGACTGAATAATGTAACAGATAAAATACTCCCCTGAGGGACACCCATCTCTTGATCATACAGATCAGACATGGTTGAATTTACTCTAACATTAAATTGTCTGTTAGACTGAAAATTCATAATAAAATTTGGCATATTGCCTTTCAACCCCATATAAAAAAGATCTTTTAAAATACCATACTTCCATGTAGTGTCAAAGGCCTTTTCAAGATCGAAAAGACCGACACCACATGTTCATTTTTTCGCAAAACCATTACGGACAAATGGTTCGAATCGAACAAGATGATTAAGAGTACTGCGACCCTGTCGGAATCCACACTAGATATTGGCTTATAGCCCATTTGATTCCAGGAACCAAACAAGGCGATCATTGACCATCCGTTCTATTGTTTTACAGACACAACTGGTAAGAGCAATTGGTCGATAATTAATAGTATCCGTATGATCTTTACTTGGTTTTGGAATAGGCACGACAGTTGCAAGCTTCCAAATTGATGGTAAATCACCAGATTCCCAGATGTTATTCATGAGCTGCAAAAGAGCTTCCAGCGAGGAATCTGGCAAGTGTTTTAAGAGTTGATAGTGAATATTATCAGGCCCACAAGCTGTATCGTGGGCTTTTGACAGAGATGTTTTAAGTTCTTCCAGAGAAAAGAGTTTATTATAATTTTCACCATTTTTCGATTTAAAGTTCAACTTCATTTTTTCTTTTTGTTTTTTGACTTTTTTAAAATCTTCCCTGTAGTTGTTAGAAGAAGATTTCACAAAAATTTCACCAAGCTTTTCGGCAATATCTTTTCCAGATGTTAATAAATTATTGCCATCTTTCAAATGTTTTACCTTTTATCTTCTGTATCATGTTCCATACTTTTGTCATCTGAGTGCGATATGTTATCCCCGAGACAAATTTTTTCCAAGACGTCCGTCGTGCTTGCCTGCAAGTCCGCCGTGCCTTAGCGCGAAACATACGGAAATTACTTAAAGTTTCCGTCGTAGGATGTTGATTGAACCGCCTTTCAGATTTTTTACGGACATCTATGGCTTGATCACAAGCCTCATTAAACCATGGTTTGCTGGGATGTTTCGGATTTGCCGAGGTCTTAGGAATTGTTCTGTCAGCGATTGACGTTAAAACTGTGTTAAAAGTTAAAATGGGATCTTGAACAGTCTCAAACATCTTTGACTGAAGCTCCGCTTGACAGAGATTCTCAAACAAGGGCCAGTCCGCCTTGTCAAGTTTCCAACGTGGAACTCTCTGTTGAGCAGAGGTAAAAAGATGTTCAAGTATTATTGGGAAGTGATCACTTCCACATAGATCATCATAGACACGCCATGAATAATCCAGAAGATCTGACGGATCGCAAATAGTGATATCAATAGCAGAATAAGACCCGTTTCCAGGGTGGAGATAAGTATTAGATCCATCATTAAAAATGCATAATCCTTCTTGAGAGACAAAGTCTTCAATGATATTACATTTGGCAATATGATACTTGCTTCCCCACAAGGGATTGTGGGCATTAAAGTCTCCCATAAGTATAAAAGGTGAAGGTAATTGGTCAGTAAGGTTTTTGAGTTTAGCTTTATCTATATTTGAATTAGGTGGAATATATATAGAACATAATGTAATTGTTTTGTCTAATGATAAACGAATTGCAACTGCCTGCAGATCTGTGGTGAGTTGGATTGTTCTATGATTGACGTTGTCCTTCACACAAATGGTTGATCCGCCTGCAGCACGTTCGTCTTCCTTAGACAATGTGCTGTAGATGTTGTATCCTTTTAAAAGATACATTGTCACTTCCTTTTAGATGAGTTTCTTGAAGGCAAAATGATATAGGTAAAAAAGACTGAACTAGAAGTGTTATCTGGAGAAGATTTATTTTAAGACCTCGGCAATACCATTGAATGATACTTGTCATAATAATTTATGAATGGAAGGGCGAATGCTACCGAGTTTGCCAGCGTTCTTATTGCGATCACCCTGAGATTGTGATCTTTCGGGTGGTACAACACTTTCGCATTCCATTTCTGATTCATCGGTAAGAGTGGCAAATCTATTTTGTGACGAGAGTCGTCGATCTCCTTGACTAGTTGAAGTTGGTGTTACTCCGCCTCGACCCCTACCCGTGACCTCTTATCAGAAGACCTCTGAGGGGAGGAATTTGCTGGCGTTTTGGGGACAGGACGATCTGCTGTTCTGGAGAACGGAGAGAAGACGGGGCTTTAGAAGAATGTTGACGAGATGTAAAAGAAAAACTAGTAGACTTTGTATTAGAGGCAGACATAGGAAGGCTATTTACGATAGATGAGTTATCTATATCGTCGGGAAGATCCCAGATAGATCCACTGCCCCAACTGTCTGATTTATTTGCATCTTTTTTACTTAATTTTTTACTTTCATTTTTTTTAGGTGATGACATTGAGCTCTGTAAGGAAGATTGAGTGGACTGAGTACTGATTTTGATAGAATTTAGTTTTCGTGCTGTAATAATTCTGTCAGATGGTTCAGTATGAACTGGCAACATCGTATATGTTTCAGCATCAATCGGCCAGTTCATTCGAGTCTGTGTCGACTCATGGCTGAATGAACGGCCAACTTTGCTGGCATACGAAGGCTTGTTCGTAGCTTTGAAATCATTCGAAACAGAAGCTATCTGTTTAGCTTCTGTGTAACTGATGTTTCGTTCTGTTTTAATTTTAATTATATTTTTCTCTTTTAAGTAAACTGGGCATTCCCTAGATGATGACAAATGGGATCCATCACAATTTGAGCATTTGAAAGTATCAGGGTGACAGGTTGTTCCCTCGTGTCCTTCCCCAGAACACTTGAAGAATTTCTGCTTACCATGACATTGTTTGGTCCCATGACCAAACTTTTGGCATTTGAAACACCTAATTGGGTTTGGGATGTACATGTCTACCTTGATGCAAAGCATCCCAATTTCAAAGAGGAAGGAGGAGTTGGAGTTTTGAAAGTCAAAAGATAAGTATTTAATTTAATCATTTGGTCATTCTTTTTAATTTGGAATCTGACCACATCAGTTACACCTTGGTTTGAAAGTTGTTTGCAAATTTCTTCAACAGACAGATCAGAAAGATATTGACTTCTGTCTCGAATGATTCCCTTGCTACTGTTTAAACTAGTGTGTGCTGATGCCGAAACAGCAAAACCAGTTATAGTTGTCAATTTCAGCAAATTTGCTGATTGACTTTTGTTTGTACATTCAACTAATAAATTCCCTGATCTCATTTTAGAAACATTTTTGACCATTCCAGCAATGCCTTGAATACATTTCTGTATTACAAAAGAGGAAATTTTGGATATAGTTTTGTCGACAGTACCTGTTATCACAAAAAATCCATGTACCAGGATTAAACGTTTCATCCTCTAAATATGTATCAATTTCGGACATTTCTGATTCATTTTCGATGGATTCTTCAAATTGCTCATTGCTGATTTGTTTTAGTTCTATTTTACCGTCACCTCGATTGCGACGTCTTGTGACGTCATGCCATTTATGACGTAATCATGAAATTTTAAGGGAACAACCATTTAACTTCCAGGGGGGGAGGGGGTTATGGTTATTTTATTCTAAAAATATATTCAGATCCCCTATTTGATGGAAAAAAATATTCGACAAATAAAATATTATGAAATTCAATGCAGATTTCTCCAATACCTTATAGTGTTAAAATTTAAAAAGATAATAATTTGACCGATAGCGTCGAAAAACTAAATAAATTTGTTCGTTCCCTTATACAAGCTTCTCAACATTGCTGTATCTCTTTCAGATAAAAGACCGAAGATTAAACTGTGTAAAATATTTTTCTTCAAAGACTTCTAAATGTAGCGGTAATAAGAGAGTGACGTCATATATCGAATATTCGTCACTGGCACACGAAATGCAACCTTAATAACCTACCGGCAGCAAGAGGGTTAACTAGGATTATTATATGTTTGAAGTAGGACGTGATCACTTGAGTTCAATAGTTGAGATAAGTATAAAACATTTAATAAATTATCATTGCTGTAACAGTTTTACCATTATACTTTTTTATACACTTTTTTCCATATGAGTCGGTGAATGGTTTAAAAGATGCTAATTGTATGGTCTGTTTTTTTATTGGAATGTCTCCATTTGTATCCTAAAGCCTTATGATTCTTCGTGACATATAATAACGGTATCTACTCGAGCCTGGAATAAGCATGATAACTTCATCAAAGCTTTTATCTTTTGATGTTAAGAACAAATGTTGGTTTCTCAATATTCATGTCTTAGCCTTCTTAAATGATTATGTTAAGGCGATAAATAAAGAATCAGATGCAAGCATCTGTTGTTTTTTTCTGGTATTTTTTTGTTAAAAATAAGGCTTCAGCCATAATATCAACTTCACCTGGGTATAATGTTGCTATTACAAGCTTTTAGAATACATCGTCTTTTTGATCTTTCAATGCAGTCTGCAAATTGTATCTGAAGACACTTTACTTTACACTTTTCTAATTTTAACTACAAATGCATCTGTTGTCTGATTAAAACGTTTTTGACTACTCATATCTAAACCACTGTTTTGGTTTCATAAAGAACAAATAAATCAATAAATTATAGTTTCTAAAATCAAACAAGGTTGCTACAGAGTAGCTATATAGAAAGGCTAGTACACTCCATAAATCTACAACAATATGCATTTAAATCTTCAGCATACATTAATTTTCTGGTTTATTAAACTGAACTTTTTTTATCCGAAATTAATCATTGTATTTCAAGCAATTCGTTTAAAGGTAAACAAACAATAATACAGAACTCCAAGGAAAATTCAAATCGGAAAGTCCCTAATAACATGGCAAATTCAAAAGCTCAAACAAATTGAAAACATGTCCTTCCTGTCATATTCCTGACTTGGCACAGGGATTTTCTTGGGTAGAAAATGGTGGATAAAACCTGGTTTTAAAGCTAGCTTAAAGTCTCACTTGTATGACAGTTGAATAAAATTCATTTATATTGACAGCGATATGTGAACAAAATTTCCTTATTAAAATGATGAATTAAACCTGGTTTTATAGCTACATAAACATCTCGCTTGTATGAGTCACATGAAGGTCCATTATAAGATAAGATAAGATAAGTTTATAAGCACTAATACATTAAAAATATATGGTTATGGCAACAAATTACAGACAGTTTTTTTAGTAAAATTATGAAAACTTAGATTAATCATGCTGTATATGTGTATGGTATCATTATGAACTGTGAATGGTATGCAAGCGAACAAGACATTTTCATGGGCATCATTCAAGAAATGAAAACACGGTATTATTAACATCATCATAATTTTCACCATAGCATTTTGAGGTCAGATTTTCTCAAATTGGATTTCAATATGAAAATAGGGAAATGTTGCATGATTGCCAATGAGACAACTATCGGTAGATATAATTTGACAAAGATACAAACAATCTAAGGGTCATTCAACAACCTTCAACAATAAGCAAAATTCGTACCATTAAGAAAATAAAATAAACATTCAAAATAAAACACCTACAGTCTGATACATACCACATCAATGATCGAAAAACCACATGTGGCAGAAAAAACCCCAAATTTCAATTAATTTATTACACATTCATGGCTAGAGACAGGTGGTTACAGAACTTTTAACATATAGGTGACTGGTTCTGTTCAGTTCTCACTTTATGATTGTTATAGTTTCTGTCCCTGTCCATTCCCTCAGTGCCAAATCAATTCGTGGAAGAAAAACATAATGAAGGATCCATCTATGTACATTGTTAGTTATATTTAACAGTTTGTGCTCCTCCATCAGACAGAAAAGTTTGTAGTATGTGTCAAGGACTTTGCAAACACATCCCTCCATTGTCTCTCGATCCGCTGGATATGGACGGATGGACCAGTAATGAAACTACCCCTTCCTTCTCCATTCACAGCAATCATAAATCGACCAATGTCAACATATTCTGTTCCATGGTCGGCTCTTATTCTGCTTGGTAAAGCAAACTGCTTCATACCTTGTACAAAAAACATGCTGCAGCCTTGGCTGTGTTGAATGTCGAACGTCGTAGAAAAGGCATCAGTCTGGAATGCCCATCAATTCCATCATGAACTAAAATTCCCCATCTACAATGAAGAAAAGGAAAGATTTTATAGTCTATAACCATGATAACCAAGATTAAATAAATAAATGAAAACCAAGTTGAGCTGTGAGAAATAGCTTGCTTATCATCAGGGATGGGGTCGATTACTTTAAAATGTAACCGATTAAATTACAATTCAGTCTCTCATCAACATCCAAATGACCTCACAGACTCATATAATTGTCTGACTATTTATAACTTACTGAACACAGCCTTCAGGTTAGGCGTAGGAGTGGGATTCCCAAAAAAATGTTCTGTCTGTATGTATGTGCCTGTCCCAAGTCAGGAGCCTGATATTCAGTGGTCATCGTTTGTTGCTGTATTACATATTTGTTTTCTATACATTTTTGGTACAGTAATTAGGCCGTATTTTTTCTCGTTTGAATTGTTTTACATTTGTGATTTTGGGGCCTGGTATAGCTGACTATGCAGTATGGGCGTTGCTCATTGTTGATTGATTGATTGATTGTTGGTTGCTTAACGTCCAGTGGCAAATATTTCATGCATATTCAGGACGAGAACAAATTAACAATAAATACAATAGGTAGGTTCTGTAAGAGAGGCGTCAGGGATTAAGGTCGGAATAATTTAGACTGCCACTGGAAATGAGGGTACATTGGATAGGGACAGAAATTAAGCCTTGCAACAGGTCACCTACGGACCCCTCAAAGAGTTGTTGCAAGGGTTCTTAACGTGCAAAGAGCGTGGCACTCTCTTTACACGAGACATCGGATTTAACGTCCCCATTCTGACCGGACGTGGCTGCAAATTTGTACATCCCGCACAGCCAAACGGACGCCCCACTTTAGCACGGGTTTTACTGCCGGTCGGAGGAAGACCAATGGTGACCATACTTCTATTCCCCAGTCACCCTTGGGGGCTGCTCATTGTTGAAGGTCGTAAGGTGACCTTTAGTTGTTAATTTCTTTGTCATTTATTCAATAATGATATCAGATTAGCACTCCATTTGAGGAACATAAGTAGATTAGAGACAGATATCAATTTGATTCTAAAACATATACCTCCAGACAAAATTAAAATACATGTATCCGGTGGACCAACTATAAGTAACCTTACCTGCCCAAAAAATGATGGGTATCAAGATGCCAAATAGAATTAGCTGTAGGTACTGAATAGTGCATGACCACCTGCTATTTTAACCTTTCTCAATCTTGATTCAATCTCCCCAGTTGTTCCACTTTTTTGTTAATTAATTCTGTGCAGTTGTTGCACACATAAACATCTTTGGTCGGAGTTACATTGGCCCCGTAAAGATCTTGTATTGCACATAATCAATCACACTCATAATAGTCTGCAATACACGCTGGGTTTTTGCGTAATTTTATCTATTTTTAATGTAATTAGATTATGTTTTCGAATTGATCTAGTCATTTGCACAAATCAGCTCGCTTAATGCATTGCGCCTTACTTTTTTCCCGTTGGTCACGTGACAATCTTTCAAAATGAAAGGAATCGATGGGACACAGTGAAACTGTCCAAATATTAGAGAAAAAAGGGTGGCAGGTAGATGAAACTTGCATACATGAATAGATAAGTGAAAAATTAACAAATTGAGGCCCGATTTATATGGATCCAAGGCTGTCAGTCGTCTAAAAAAAGCAACGAAACGGCGCATCCAGTTTGGACGGGCAAATATCATTTTGATATGGGACGAGCTCTGACGTCCCACATCCACAGCCTGTTTGGCAAAACACCCGTTTGACGTCACCGCAATCTCGGATTAAGTCGATTTATGGGGTTTCGTTTATTTTATAGATATATTTAATAGAGCATGAACTAGAACTACAAATAAGATCAGTAAATCATCAATATATTTGAATTTTATGCGACTGTTATACAAGCGAGAGGTTTAGCTAGCTATAATACCAGGTTTAATCCTAAAAAAATGTTTATCACTATAAACATTTACAATGAATTTGATGCTTCCGCATTCATAATAACGCAAAACAAGCCATCATCCCTAATACATAGGTTTACCAATACAATAATTGGTTATAAAGAAAAGAATTAAAAATGTACTTTAGCATGTTTTGATTGAGAACAAGACACAGTTTAAGCCTTCTTAGATACATTATGTGTTGATTTTCAGTTAAAGGAGACAGAATATATTTGAAACCATGGTACACTGTTGATCCCTTGACCTTGAAGTAGATACCATATGTTCTGGTGCTCTTGTTTTATGAAACTTCAAAACAATCTTGGTGTTGGAGTTGTATGTAATGATCAGGTTTTGTTGTTTCCAAGAGATAATCTTCAACATCTTCCATTTCTACACGCAGATCTAATCTTAGATTTTCTGTAAGGAAGTTTAATAAATCTGATGAAAACATGTTCAGCTTTATCACTTTAGCTGTAGAACAGGGGTTATATTGAAGGCTATACGTATCTTAGAGACCATAATAATAGTGAACGTCAGATGTCTAAATGGAAAATTAATTGCTTCAGGGTACACGTTAAAAGAGGATACAAATTTATATGTTAACATTTTCAGGTCAGCTAGAGAAGATTCTATGCCACAAATGTGGATCTACTGAAATACTCCGTGCCGAAGCATTAATTAAGTTATTAGATATCACAAAGTATGGTAGAAGAGGCAGCAATAATAGAAATCGGAGTGAGGAGGTGGCACATAACTTTGAAAGTTTTGTTCATGATTGTGAAGGTAAATTAAAATAAGACACCTTCTTTGACAATTATTATCAATAACATAAGATAAATGAGACAACAACCCAAGACAAATACAAAAAAAGAGGTAAACGCACAATAAGTCAAAGTCTAAATTGATGAATCTAGAAAGTCGAGGATGAGTTTAAAAGAGACCATAAAAATATTTCATCAACATCATTACAAAAATTGCCTAGAACTTTTTTTGTTGATAAATAAATTATCTCATTTCATATTGAACTCTTCAGAGTTTAGAATGTTCACATGTTAAGCAATGTAAGAAAATATTAAATCAAAAGAAATGGTTCTTTCCTGTTTGTTTAGTCATTAATAAAGTGGTTGTAAACAGTGATTTAAGTGATAAAACCTCTTCAATGGAATCATTTAGATCTTAAAACTCACAATGAAATTTAGATTAAAACGAAACATATATGTGACTCACATGTGAAAGTTACAATTAATTATATAAATCATGTTTTTTTTAGATACTGCTTTTCGTTGCACTTTCTTTACAAAATAGTGTTAATGCAATCACCTTTTTTATGATTATTGTATTATTTCTTAATTACAGATGGTAAATGCTGCTATACTGATGGGAGGGTAACGATAGAAGATGTTTTCAAATTTGTAACAGGATATAGTAAAGTGCCACCCGGGGATTTTGATGGCAGGTTTATTATAGGATTTACAGAGGAAAAACGCTATCCTAGTGTATCAAGTTGTACTTTCGAAGTGACGCTACCATTGATTGATTGATTGATTGTTGGTTGCTTAACGTCCAGTGGCAAATATTTCATGCATATTCATGACGAGAACAAGTTCACAATAAATACAATAGGTAGGTTCTGTAATAGATTAAGGGATTAAGGTCGGAGAAATTTAGACTGCCACGGGAAATGAGGGTATATTGGATAGGGACAGAAATTTAGCCTTGCAACAGGTCACCTACGGACCCCTCAAAGAGTTGTTGCATGGGTTCTTAACGTGCAAAGAGCGTGGCTCTCTCTTTACACGAGGCATCGGAATTAACGTCCCCATTCTGACCGGACGTGGCGCAAATTTGTACATCCCAAACAGCCAAACGGACGCCCCACTTTGGCACGGGTTTTACTGCCGGTCAGAGGAAGACCCATGGTGACCATACTTCTATTCCCCAGTCACCCTTATAAAGAAGCACATCTAGATGACACCTTATACTGCATCTGAAGGAGGGGGTACAATGGTTTACTTTCGTCCGTCCCGTCAATGTAACCTGTCTAACGCATCTCTTTCTTATAAAATGTTATCCGCATTTTTCTGGATCTGCAAATCAGAGGCTCCTGAAACTGCAGCTGGCTTCATGTCGGCATGTTTTCTTTTTCATGTGATACGTTCTCACTTATGAATAAAATTATTCTTACACATAAAAGCTATGTATGAAATTTTTTTCGCTTTTTTATAAGGAAATGCAGTTTAAAGCTTTCTTAAATTTTGACTGTAAGCTCCGTATATTTCTTACTAATGAGACATTTGCTACCAACATTAAGTAAACAGGCAAAAAATGAGCGATGGACTTTTTATAAATAATATAATTTTAAAAGGTCAGGCACAGATTTTCAAAGGGAAATAAACATAGAAATTTTGCCTGTCACATGGGTCTGGAAACTAATTCTAATCATGTTGCCATTGAAGTACTTTATTGACAATATTTTACTACCATGGTCTTATCCAAGAGTTATCCTCAATAATCTTGGTGAACCTAATATGCAACATCTTATTATCTTATTATCATACTTTTTCCAACAGTTTGACAATTTAGCTGTATCTCAATTTTTAATACATTTCCAATTCAATAATGAAATAATATTGAAAAAGTTCGGACAAGCTTTAAATTTAAACAGTTTTTTATCTTATTTTGCCATGCAAATGACTTTTATGAAAACACAAGAATGCAAATCTAACCTGAGATTTATATATATTTTTTCTAATTACCCTATACATAAACCTTACGATTCGAAATATATTTTGTAAGGATTTGTTCGCTAATGTGTTATTACTTATAACTATGAATTTCTTGTTTCACACAATAACGGCTAATTTGTTATTCTTCGAAGTTATATTACATTCTTAACAGATACATATGACATTGGTACTAACATATCTGGTTCTTCATAACTGTTTTATTTTTTTTTCATTTCAAGGCTATTATAGCTAGCAATTCGGTATGGTTATGTCCATTGTTGAAGGCCGTAGGCTGGCCTATATTTGCTAACTTGTACTCGGTTAGGTAAGAACAACCTAAGGAAATAAAATCTAACAGACCCGGTAGAACTGTTCAGCAACTACTACTTCACAGGATAGAATATATGATGGCTGTATGCATAAATATAATAATGCAGAAAAAAGTAGACAACTCAAAGTAACCAGGACAACACCAGGCCTTTTTTCCTCCAAAAGTTGCAAGAACTTTAAAGCAGCTTTCAAGTCCTCCGTCCGTAAAAAATTAAGTGGCATACCACTCTACTAGATCAAACTTCATTGCTTTTAAGAACTGTGTGAACAGCAAATTAAATCATGCAATCATTTTCACATTACAGACTTGCGAGTCGATTGATAGACGAGTGAATCCGTTCGTGTTTGACTCGCATGTAATGTACTCTTGTGCATGCATTACATTTGAGGAGTCTGTGTAATCGCAAAGGTCGTGGTCGCATGGCCTTTTCAGAAGAAAAGTGGAAAGACATGTACGATTATATTTTCAAGTATCTTTATATTTCACTGAAATGTGACAGCACTAGTAAATATTGACAGGAGTTCATTGTTAACAGAGAAAATCGCTGAAATCTTGTGACTTATAAGACAGGTGAAATTTGTAAACTAAAACGATCTGTAATGATTGAAAATATACGTAGGGATGCATAAAGGTCAAAAGCATAAACAAGCTCTATTCGGTAGGACCTGATTGTCTGTAACAATTCATGGGACGTATCCATAGAAGCACACAATGTTGAACGCTGTACCCCTATTTTTGACATTTTTACCTAATATGTGTTTATTTGTTCACACCTTGTTCTTTTACATTTGACATTTTGTTTTCGTAACAATTATTTGATCATTATTGATATTTATTGAATAAATTTAAATTAAAAAGTTGATGTAAATATATTAAGTTCAAGAAAAATACAAATATATTTTTCCTTTAAATAAGTGTTTTCGTTTTCAAAGTAAAATGATCTCAAACCTGAATTGTGAATTTTTGTCCTGTGATTTTCTGTCCTACGTTCCTTTCAAAGCACCCGACTCTAAAGAAATAGGAAATGAGTTATATAAATGCAATGAAAAAAAAACCCATCAGGGACCTATGATACAGCCATTTACTGAAGAAATGTTGATAGTAACATGTCATGATGTGTTTTCAACTATAAATTATGTTGATGGCATATGCACGCTGGTGTCCTCATTATATAAACATGCTGTTACAACTTCAGATACATACAACGACAAAATTATTGACAAAAAGTGAAAGAAGAAAACAGTTATACCATCTAAGAGTAGAGGACAAGCATTTCGTTTGTGCGTTATGTTCATCTTGATTCAAACACTGATTGTGTCATTCCTATTTTAAGGTTTAGCAGGGTAAATATCATAAGCGTTAATGTTTTTATTTAAAAGACAGACAACGGCATAAATATTTTTTATTACCTGAGTGATGTGTCAGATATCTGCAGTCAGGGGATAACTTTACGATCGCAATTTCATAGACATTTAACTAGAAATTATCAGGGTCTTATGGAATATCAACTTTTTGGCGATAGTTATGGCGAGTCAGACCTCCAGTCAACTATTCACCCATTATTAAATTAACCCAATTGTAATTGCAATTAAGCATTCAATAAGCTGATTTATAACCTAATGTAGTGAATTTTTGTCACCCCTTTTTTCCAGTCAAAAGTTTGTTGTTAAGGTTCATCATAGCCTTTTCGCAAATATGGCCGTATTTACACTACAAATGTCACTCTGAGTACAGACAAACATGTGCATCTTAAAAAGTTTTAGAGTATGGCTGGACCTAGAAAAATAAAATTTTAAAATAAAATTTAAATGCATTTTAAGTTTCAGAATATTTAAAACTTTCCCAGATTTTGCTATTCATTTTTTTTTTTCGTTCCTGCAGAAGGTGCCAAAATAAACTAAGTTGGGGAAAGAAGTTCGAGAAGCTCCCGTCATATAAAACATGTTGTGAGTTGTATTGGTTTAAATGGACAATAAACATCTGTCGAAAATAGGTGATTTAAACTGTGTAACTGAGTAGACCGTATCAAATGAAACTCGTGTGTTTGTTTACTAGTATATTGTTATCTTCTGCAGACAGGAAAAAAATGCATATCAGAATCCAGGTAAGTTTTCAATTTTCTGAAGCATAGACTTTATATAACTTTTACATATCTAGGTCCTGCCATGCCTTAAATTGTTCCTAGATGCATCAATTTGTCTGTACCCAAAGTAGATTTTGGGGTGTAAAAACGGCCACATTTTTCAATTCCTTTAGATGAACCTTAAGGTCATAAATATTATTGATAATCAGTGCCACATGTGTTTTATGAATCAAGGTTAAAGGTTCAAGTTACTGTTTCTGGGTTCCTATATAGGTATTCCAGAATATTTATGTATCCCGGGATCCTTTATTGGTAGCCTGAAATCTCCATTCAGTGCGATTCTTTATTGGTATCCCAGAGTCTTATAATACATACAATACAACACTGTGGCAACTTCCAACTGTAAGTCAAATTGATCTTGTTTTTATTACGATATCTGGTTAAAATTGGGTACCCCCTCGTTGGATCGCTATCCTTGCCGTGGTCGGGGGGCTTGCGTGTCTCAGTGACCCCAAGAGCTATGCCAGTTGGAGCTTCGTCTCCTGGTAGGGTTACCCATGCTGGACAGGTCGAAGGGTAGAGACCAGACTAAAGTGATCCGAACATCGTACGAGTTGCCCGATGTTTTGAATAAAATAGGCTCTCCAACCCGTTGGCCGTGGGTTGCTACCCGTGTCGGTGGTTGACGAGATCCTTGCGGATGAGGGCTGTAGCCAGACTCCTTACGGTCAGAAAATACCCGGACGGACAAGACTATAGTTCAATAAGCTGCTTTGGCTCCAATATCATCTAAACGGGAGGTCGGATGGACCCGGTTCGATCAATCGGCTGGTCATGTCGAGCCCTTCAGTTAATCCTCAACAATAAGCTTTCTTGTAACAATTTTCATGATATACACATGTGTTTTAAATAAAGCTATTTATATTTCGGATAACTGAAGAAGGCGATGGCTCATGGGTCAATCAAGTGGTACGCTTTCTATTTCGCTTGATGGATACGCTCTGCTTGAGTATACCATTCTTGGAACATCTGGTGCTTTCCGCAGTGGATCTTGGGTGCTAATTTTGGGGACCAGCTACGTTATACATGTTATACTTGGAGCTCGTTTTCAGCATTAGCACTTGACCCCGGCTCGCCACGGAAACACAGCATCGCCCTTGTAGGCACTCCGAGGTGGGTGGATGACAAGAATGGTGAATCTTTCTCATTTCCTATGGCACAACAAAACCAACCCTCTAAATCAGCTTTAATACATAAAAAAAGAAAATGTGATGATTCAGTGCCCTGTCAGGAAGATGACAGTTGGCCCAGATTTATTGTAATAAACGGAACAGATGAAAAACCAATTTCCAAAATATCTCCCTTTGTGATTCACAAACAAATTCAAAGCGTTGCTGGTACTGTAAAAAAAGTTTCAAAAATGAGATCAGGGAATTTGTTGGTTGAATGTTCCAACAAAAGTCAATCAACAAATTTGCTTACACTGACAACAATTACAAACTTTCCTGTTTCTGCCTCTCCTCACAACAGTTTGAACAGCTGTAAGGGGATCATTCGAGACAGAAGTCAATACCTTGGTGACCTTACCGTGGAAGAAATCTGTGAGGAACTTTCAAGCCAAGGTGTAACTGATGTTGTTAGATTTCAAATAAAAAAGAATGGAAATATAATCAAATTAAATACATATCTTTTGACATTTAGAACTCCAACTCCTCCTCCATCTATTACTTTAGGTTGCTTCGGAATCAGAGTTGACAGGTTTATCCCTAACCCAATTCGATGCTTCACTTGTCAAAAGTTTGGTCATGGAAGCAAACAATGTCGTGGTACGCAGAGATGCTTCAAGTGTTCTGACGAAGGACACGAGGGAACAACCTGTAGCTCTGAATCTTCTAAATGCGTACCCCCCAAGGGTGACTGGGGAATAGAAATATGGTCACCATTGGTCTTCCTCCGACCGGCGGTAAAACCCTCGCTAAAGTGGGGCGTCCGTTTGGCTGTGCGGGATGTACAAGTACGCAGCCACGTCCGGTCAGAATGGGGACGTTAAATCCGATGCCTCGTGTAGAGAGAATGCCACGCTCTTTGCACGTTAAGAACCCTTGCAACAACTCTTTGAGGGGTCCGTAGGTGACCTGTTGCTAGGCTAAATTGCTGTCCCTATCCAATTAACCCTCATTTTCCAGTGGCAGTTTAAATTTCCCCGACCTTCTTCCCGGATGGCCTACATTAAAGAACCTACCTTTTGTATTTATTGTTAATTTGTTCTCGTCCTGAATATGCATGAAATATTTGCCACTGGACGTTAAGCAACCAACAATCAATCAATCTAAATGCGTAAACTGTGGTGAATCCCATTTTTCATCATCTAGGGACTGCCCTGTTTACCTTAAAGAAAAAAATATTATCAAAATTAAAACAGAAAGAAACATCAGTTACCCAGAAGCTAAACAGATAGCTTCTGTTTCGAATGATCTCCTTGTTTCGAACAGACCATCGTACGCCAGCAAAGTTGTCCGCTCATTCAGTCACGAGCATACACAAACTCGCATGACCTGGCCAATTGATGCTGAGACATTTACAGTGCTGCCTGTTGAAACAGAACCTAACGATAAAATATTAATTCCAAGAAAACAAACACCTTCTAAAACCAGACCCCCAAGGGTGACTGGGGAATAGAAGTATGGTCACCATTGGTCTTCCTCCGACCGGCAGTAAAACCCGTGCTAAAGTGGGGCGTCCGTTTGGCTGTGCGGGATGTACAAATTTGCAGCCACGTCCGGTCAGAATGGGGACGTTAAATCCGATGCCTCGTGTAAAGAGAGTGCCACGCTCTTTGCACGTTAAGAACCCTTGCAACAACTCTTTGAGGGGTCCGTAGGTGACCTGTTGCAAGGCTAAATTTCTGTCCCTATCCAATATACCCTCATTTCCCGTGGCAGTCTAAATTTCTCCGACCTTAATCCCTTAATCTATTACAGAACCTACCTATTGTATTTATTGTAAACTTGTTCTCGTCCTGAATATGCATGAAATATTTGCCACTGGACGTTAAGCAACTAACAATCAATCAATCTAAAACCAGTACTCAGTCAACTCAATCTTCCTTACAGAGCTCAATGTCATCATCTAAAAAAAATGAAAAAAAGAAATCAAATAAAAAAGATACAGTTAAATCAGACAGTTGGGGCGGTGAATCTGTCTGGGATCTTCCCAGTGACATTGATGATTCTTCCATCTCCAATAGTCCTCCTTCATCTGCATCTAATAAAACTAGTTTATCTTCTGCATCTAGTACAAAGTCTTCTAAAGCCCCGTCTCCTCTTCGTTCTCCAGAACAGAAGGATGTCCCAAAGAAGCCAGCAAATACATCCTCTCAGAAGTCTTCTGATTCGAGGTCGCGGGGTAGGGGTCGAGGCGGAGTAAAACCAGCTGCGCATGGTCCTGGAGATCGACGACTCTCCTCACACAACAGATTTTCAACACTTAACGACGAATCAGAAATGGAAATCGAAAGTGTTCCACCACCTGAAAGATTACAATCTCAGGGTGAGCGAAATAAGAATGCTGGCAAACTCGATAGCATTCGCCCGTCTATTGACAAAACATGACTAATATCATCCAATGGAATTGCCGAGGTCTTAAAATAAATCTTCTCGAGTTAACGCTTCTAGTTCAGTCATTTTTACCTACTGCATTTTGTCTTCAAGAAACTCATTTAAAAGAAAGTGACAATGTATCTTTAAAAGGATACAACATGTATAGCACATTTTCTAAGGTAGATGAACGTGCTGCAGGCGGATCATCCATTTTTGTGAAGGACAACGTCATTCATAGCACAGTCCAACTCACCACGGATCTGCAGGCAGTTGCAATTCGTTTATCATTAGATAAAACAATTACATTATGTTCTATATATATTCCACCCAATTCAATTATCGATAAAGCTAAACTCAAAAACCTCACTGATCAATTACCCTCACCATTTATACTTATGGGCGACTTCAATGCACACAACCCCTTGTGGGGAAGCAAGTCTCATAATATCAAAGGTAAGATCATTGAGGACTTTGTCTCTCAAGAAGGATTATGCATTTTTAATGATGGATCTAATACTTATCTTCATCCTGGAAACGGGTCTTATTCTGCTATTGATATCACTATTTGCGATCCCTCTCTTCTTCTGGATTATTCATGGCGTGTTCATGATGATCTATGTGGAAGTGATCACTTTCCAATAGTACTTGAACATCTTTTTACTTCTGCCCAACAGAGAGTACCACGTTGGAAACTTGACAAGGCGGACTGGTCCTTGTTTGAGAATCTCTGTCAAGCGGAACTTCAGTCAAAGATGTTTGAGACTGTACAAGATCCAATTTTAACTTTTAATACAGTTTTAACGTCAATTGCTGACAGAACTATTCCTAAGACCTCGGCAAATCCGAAACATCCCAGCAAACCATGGTTTGATGATGCTTGTGATCAAGCAATAGGTGACCGTAAAAAATCTGAAAGACGGTTCAATCAACAACCAACGACGGAAAACTTGAGTAATTTCCGTGTTTTTCGCGCTAAGGCACGGCGGACTTGCAGGCAAGCACGACGAACTTCTTGGAAGAAATTTGTCTCGGAGATAACATCTCGCACTCCGATGACAAAAGTATGGAACATGATACAAAAGATAAAAGGTAAAAATTCTAAAGCCACAGTTAAACATTTAAAAAATGGCAATGATTTATTAACATCTGAAAAGGATATTGCCAACAAGCTTGGTGAAACTTTTGCGAAATCTTATTCTTCTAACAACTACAGGGAAGATTTTAAAAAAGTTAAAAAACAAAAAGAAAAAATTAAATTAAACTTTAAATCAAAAAATGGTGAAAATTATAATAAACTCTTTTCTCTTGAAGAACTTAAAACATCTCTGTCAAAAGCCCATGATACAGCTTGTGGGCCTGATAATATTCACTACCAACTGTTAAAACACTTGCCAGATTCCTCGCTGGAAGCTCTTTTGCAGCTTATGAATAACATCTGGGAATCTGGTGATTTACCATCAATCTGGAAGCTTGCAACCGTCGTGCCTATTCCAAAACCAAGTAAAGATCACACGGATCCTATTAATTATCGGCCAATTGCTCTTACCAGTTGTGTCTGTAAAACACTAGAACGGATGGTCAATGATCGCCTTGTTTGGTTCCTGGAATCCAATGGGCTTTTAGCCAATATCCAGTGTGGATTCCGCCAAGGTCGCAGTACTCTTGACCATCTTGTTCGATTCGAATCATTTGTCCGTAATGGTTTTGCGAAAAATGAACATGTAGTGTCGGTCTTTTTCGATCTAGAAAAAGCCTATGATACTGCATGGAAGTATGGTATTTTAAAAGATCTCTTTGATATGGGGTTGAAAGGCAATATGCCAAATTTTATTTCGAATTTTCTATCTAACAGACAATTTAATGTTAGAGTAAATTCAACCATGTCTGATCTGTATGATCAAGAGATGGGTGTCCCTCAGGGCAGTATTTTATCTGTTACATTATTTAGTCTTAAAATCAACAGCCTTGTTGAAGTTTTAAAAAGTAATATTGAAGGTTCATTGTATGTTGATGACTTTTTAATATGTTATAGAGGCAAAAATATGAATAACATAGAAAGACAATTACAGTTATGTCTTGGAAGAATTGAAAAATGGGCCTCGGAAAATGGGTTTAAATTTTCCACTTCAAAAACGGTCGGGATGCATTTTTGTAACAAAAGGCAATTGCATCTTGATCCAGACCTCACTTTGTACGGCAACCCAATTAAAATGGTTGATGAAACCAAATTTCTTGGGTTAATTTTCGATAAAAAGTTAACCTTTCTTCCCCATATCAAAATGTTAAAATCGAAATGTTTAAAAGCATTAGATATTTTAAAAGTTGTCGGCAGCACCGACTGGGGTGCTGATCGCAACATTTTACTTAATTTATATAGATCTCTAGTTAGATCTAAACTAGATTATGGCTCTATAGTGTATGGCTCTGCAAGGAAGTCCTACATACAGATTCTCGATGCTGTGCATCATCAGGGTTTGCGTCTCTGTATTGGCGCATTTAAAACCTCACCAGTTGAGAGTCTGTGTGTAGAGGCTGATGAGCACACACTCTCTAACAGACGTTTGAAGCTTGGACTTCAATATGCTGTCAAACTAAAAGCCTACTCAGATAATCCTGCCTACAGCTGTGTTTTTAATCCAATTTATGAAGATATTTTTGCAAAACATGAAAATAAAATTCCTCCGTTAGGTATACGTTTAAAATCACATTTAGCTTCTTTTGATTTAAAATCTGTTGCTCAAGTTGAAACTTGCAAATGTCCTCCATGGGAACTTCCCAAACCAAAAATGATATTTGATCTCCGTGAACACAATAAAAATAAAACAAATCCTCTTTTAATTCAGCAACACTATGCTGAAATCAAAGCCAATTATTCAGATTTTTCAACTGTCTATACTGATGGATCAAAAGATGGTGACAGAGTTGCATCTGCTGCTGTCTTCAGGGACAGAGCTGCAACTCTCCGTTTGCCATCTGATGCATCGATCTTTACTGCTGAAGCAGAAGCAATAATTTTGGCTTTGAAATTTATTGCTTCTTCAGATAAATCCAAATTTATTATATGTTCTGATTCACTTTCATGCTTACAAGCTATACAAAATACTAAAATTAAAAACCCAACAATTCTCAAAATTTTATATGTAATGAGGAATTTAAAAATTCTTCTTAAAGAAATATTATTTCTATGGGTGCCGAGTCATGTTGGAATCCTTGGAAACACAGCTGTAGACCTTGAGGCAAAGAATGCCCTGGGTGACCCTTTATCTAACTGTGATATACCATATACCGATTTTAAATCTAATATTAGAGAATATGTTTTTAATATATTGAAAAATGAATGGAGTAAAAAAGATGGTAATAAATTACATGAAATTAAACCTAATTTATGTAAACCTTTCAATAATTTTATGTGCAGAAAAGATCAGTGTGTTATTTCTAGATGTCGTATTGGTCATACTAGAATAACACACGAATATCTTTTAAAAAATGAAGTAGAACCACAATGTATACCTTGTAACTGCAAGTATACTATTAAACATGTTTTAATCAATTGTATTGACTTTGCTGATATTCGGAAGAAGCATTTCAATGTCAATAATATTTATGATTTATTTAATAATATTCCATTTACAAATATTGTTTCATTCTTAAAAGAAATTGGAATATATTATAAAATATAAAAATGTTGTTATATTTAAAACGATTTTAATTTTTATCACGTTATCTTAGTGTTGATTTTTATTTGTAAATAATCAATTTGCTTTAGTCTAGTTTTTTTATTTATTGAAAGACCTTTTGTCTGATTTTAAAAATATACCTTAAATTGTTATAATATTCGAATTAGCTCTCGCCGCGATATAGCCTTTCTGTGCTAATGCGGCGTAAAGCAAACAACAATCAATCAATAAAATTGGGTACCAATCATAAGCTGCATTGTACAGGCCTAACAATTAAACACGGTCCACTCTGTTACCTAGTGTAACGCTGTTTTGTATGAAATCATATGACAAGAGTGGTCCTTAATGTTTATTTTGTGAAGCCGTGAAGTTTTAGACGTAAACTGTACCAAATTTTTCAAAGTAATTACCATTTTGGTCATAAACATTACCCGAAGTCCAGCTCTTATCATATGACACGTCGCAAAACCCAGGAAAAGAACGTTGTTAAAGTTTTGATGCCGTCGTTTTACAGTATGAATTTTAATGTATACTCCAATCAATCGATCAACCAATGAAGAATATTTTATGATGGACTGGAGACGAACTTGAAGTGTCGATAAATTCAAACTGCCAAAGTATAAAATAGTAACGGATACCAAAACATTAATTACAGAAGTTTTGTCATACGTTCATTCCAAACTAGTTGAAGGACTGAACACTCTCAAACAATTCAACCACAACCTATATACATTATTTACGTGTCTGTCACAAGTTATCAGCCTGTAATTCGATGGTCTTCATTGGTTGATGCATAAATCAGTTCGTTGGTTTTCTTGTTTGAATTATTTCATAGTTAGTCATGTGTTTGCCTTATATAGTTTTCCTAACGATATGGGTTTTGCTCAAGTTCGTACGATGACAAATAAATGCATTCTTGGGTCTGGTGTATATTTGTGCCATTATCAACCATACTACATCACTAACGCAAATGTTATATTTGGTTCAGTTCGTGAAAGAAGAAAAAACAATTTGTAATTATCGATTTTTTACCTTTTATGATAGCATCACGTGTTATCATCTTCCCGGTCTTTGAAAAAGATGGGTTGTTCGCAAATTGTTACAACATTCCTTCTCAGCAGGAACAATATCTGTTACTGTTCTTTTTTTCAACTATTGTGTCTGTTTGTTTTGTTCACGCATCGTTGTCAATATAATGGAATTTGATGCGACTGTCATACAAGTGAGAGGTTTAGCTAGCTATAAAACCAGGTTCAATCCACCATTTTCTACATAAGAAAATGCCTGTACGAAGTCAGGAATATGACAGTTGTTATCCATTCGTTTGGTGTGTTTGGTTTTTTTTATCTTGCCATTTGATTGGAGACTTTCCTTTTTGAATTTTCCTCGGAGTTCAGTATTTTTGTGATTTTACTTTTTTCTTACTTCTGGAACTTGATGGTTTATAAACACTGGGTATGTTTTTGTGACATAATGCATCTTGTTTCTTTCATTATCACCATTTAGCTCTTCTCCCTGATGCTATTGTATATTTCAGTTTCAAGACATTCCTCTTCGTTTACTTCAAAATAGATATTTGATTGTAAAATATCAGGCATTTCCTGTGCCAAAAACTATAATCTGGCTACTTTATGACAACAAGACACTATCTGCCTACAATAATGGCATGCCATAGATTTTTGTACTTGATTAAATGTCACAACAGCTCTTCTTAATTTACACCAGTACCTTATATTTCTTGCAAATACAGACGTGAATAACAGTTGATGTAGATGTTTCCGGCATCGGTAGCATAACTACAAGCGACGTGTCTTCAACATCTGCTTCATCCTTCATTTTCATAACGTAGTCTGCCGTCTCTTGTGTAATTGTACCTGATGCAACACAATACTGTAATGATTCATGTGTTATCATACAGCTGAACCTAGGTTTAGCATATGGTGTTGATCGGACATGAGGACATTTAAACAATCAATCTCCCGCCAGGCTTTGCAACTAGCTGAGCTTGGTAACAAGTTGTATGTTAACACGTAACACCTAACTCTTTGCCACTTTTAAGTTTAATCAAGTGGACAGGTGCAAACGGTCCGGATAAGTTTCTTGATGATGCATAGATACCTTTTTGTTTGTCCAGAACGACAGTATGATGGTGTTTTGTATAACAGGTAATGTTTGTATTGTCGTTGTGCCATTTTACGTTTTCTTTGTACCATCTTTTCGTAACTGTCCTACCACATACCAGCCAATCTACACTTTCTTCGTATCTAACCAGGGTTGTTGGTGTTAATGATGAATGTCGTGCTTTACAAATAAAATGCAGTTTTATCCCATACTGTATACCTATTTCAAGGGTGACGAGTGCTGAAATATGGTCACCATTGATCTTCCTCCGACCGGCAGTAACACCCTCGCCACAGTAGTGGGGCGTCCGTTTTGCTGTTCGGTGTGTACATGTTCGCAGCCTTATCCGGACAGAATGGGGATGCCGGGGTTTAATTTCGTGGGATTCTCATACTCTTTATTGTCTTAAAGATCTGTCGTATGTAGATTAAACACATAATATCTAATTTAGTTACAGATTGTTACGTTATTGTCGTACTACAAACGACAATTTTTTTTTATAATACCAGCATAATATGGCGTTTAGGTTTTGACTCTAGCGCTGGATGGGTCTACGTTAATTAGCATCATTTTTTTGCAATCGTTGAAAGTTTTTTCTGTCCCCTAAGATTATTGACTCCCCTCTAAATCGTTCCAGGTTTTAAGATTTGTATCCCCTTCCATTGTTTTTTCGATGAATACATATCTGCAATTAAGTTTGATGATGCAGCCTTCTTTTGACGACGTGTGTTTATTTAGACTACTACAACACATTACAACTAATACAATCATAGTCTTATATTACTACACGACACAAGGGGTTTGTATAATATGTTGATATTTAATTGCAGTATTGCAGTTTAACTTATTCTTTTGTAACTGAACAAAAATAGCATTGACGCCACTTTTTCTTCTTTTATGACTATTTCGAAGCCGTTTGAATGTATAGCTTTTGTCATTTTTGTCCAAATGGTATGAACAATTGAAGAAACAAGAGCACTTGCAATGCAATTTTCAATTTAATTTGGAATCGTGTATTTTCTGTAATCATTCGATACTTATTTTGAACTATTGTAAGTTTTGAAGCGACATCAAACTAATGTCATTCTTTGTAACACAGTTTTAATAAATCTTTTATTATTTGGGGACTATATTGCAGTCCCATCCAGGAAGACTTTTAAATTGAAAAGTTTTACATGACATCGCAATGCTGTTTACATGCGAGACTTTAGGCTGATTTGAGTCTGATAAAAACCACGAGGAAGGCCCAGACAACTAAGGTATGAGGGTTTGGTGGCCCCCAAGATTTGTAATGCATTGTCAGTAATTCATGGAAGATAAGAATCCTGCTCGATGATAGAATTAACTCTTCTGTTATCTACCACGAATCTATATTCGGTATTATTCTTCTTACCTACAAGCAAACATAGTGCTGACCAAGAAATAGTACTTTTTGATTCAACATATCGTCATATTTTCTAATATCTGTTTTGTTTAGTATCCTTCGTTCAAGGTTGTTGTCTGATTGGCTTCTGATCGCACAACATGCTAACAATATATGATTTAACTTACAGCTTATATTAGATGGAAATTTGTTATAGCTTGGTATTGCTCAGGTTTATTATTATCGTCTCCCCGGCTCTTTCTGATCATATACCAAGTTTTGAGTCAGAAATTTATGGAGAGCATCTATGATCTGTAAATGAAAATAAATTGGAGCCTAATAATTTCTTGATCATTGTAAAACAATTTTAAATAATGATTCAAATAAATTATTTTTATTATATGAAGTCTAAATGCCTTTTTGTGTTTGTACGTCAAGGTTGTTATCACTGCTAAGTACAAGATTGATTGATTGATTGATTGATTGTTGGTTGCTTAACGTCCAGTGGCAAATATTTCATGCATATTCAGGACGAGAACAAGTTCACAATAAATACAATAGGTAGGTTCTGTAAAAGGGGCGTCCGGGATTAAGGTCGGAGAAATTTAGACTGCCACGGGAAATGAGGGTATATTGGATAGGGACAGAAATTTAGCCTTTCAACAGGTCACCTACGGACCCCTCAAAGAGTTGTTGCAAGGGTTCTTAACGTGCAAATAGCGTGGCACTCTCTTTACACGAGGCATCGGATTTAACGTCCCCATTCTGACCGGACGTGGCTGCAAATTTGTACATCCCGCACAGCCAAACGGACGCCCCACTTTAGCACGGGTTTTACTGCCGGTCGGAGGAAGACCAACGGTGACCATACTTCTATTCCCCAGTCACCCTTGAGGGGTACAAGATTGACACTTGCTGGTGTGGAAAAAAGACATAGATCAAGATATTCAATTTAGTTTTCCTGTGTCATTAATTTTTTGTTCTTGGACCTTAATAATTGTTTATCTGTCAATAGACCCATATTTGTAGTCTTCTTTTTCGTACGAAGACCACTGTCACTCTACTTTAATTATTGTCAGTTTATAATTCCAATTGTACTATACTGTATGCCATAACCATTTAATGAAAATGTGTTTGTGCTAATAAATATTCTCTATTTTGTATTGTCTATATAATTAGAGGTTCACAATTGACTGCATGATAACTTGTAGAAGAACTCTGTACAAATAATATTATTTAGTAATTATCTTAATTTCAATGTTTAAAGTAAGGTAAGGTGGAAATAGTTATACCTTTGTCAAGACAGGTTTATTTTGATAGTAAAAGATGTTAGTGAAGACACATTGTATGCATTCTCATTTATCACATTAAAAAACAGCGCGACAACAGCTTTTTGGCCTACATCATTTGTTTTGATAAAATGATGAGGACTCTGTCTCCTAATTGACCAGTAGTTTATCGTTTTCTCTGGGGGCTTCAGCTTCCATCACCAATAAATTCTGGCTGTCGTGAAATAAACCATTTGTGGTGAAAGTGGCATTAAAACACTAACAATCAATAAAATGTAATTTAAACAGTGAACTCATAACTTTTGATCAACTACTCCATAGCCAAATGCCACTGTTTTCCTCTCTCTATTGAACACTTTTTAAGGAGCACTGATGAATTCATGGTGGCGCTCATGTTCAACTTCATCTCTGAATGCAATGCCTGAAACTTAAGTGTCTTATATACTTAAATAATTTTAGACTGTTGGTGTTTAAATAATGACATCTTTATACCGAAATGGAGGAAAGACCAACACAATTTCTATATGTTTTTACATTTTGGTTCAATCTGAACTCTCTTTTTGTGAGTAATACAGATTTTTATCAGTTGTACAAAATGAACTAAATGTAGTACAAGTGCTCCTGGTATAACCTCATTTTCGGCTGATACCTAGGTCAAAGTTAACCCAAGAGAGACTAGCTCTTGGTTTTAGAATATTTAAGTTTAAAAAAGAGGCGGAAGATACAAAATTGACATTCAAGCTCATGAAAAAAAAACATTTTGAAACTATTGAAAGATTACTATGCGGTTCCAATCCTCGCAACGGAGAAATGGTGAATCAGAACATGTATATCAATGCTTCAAGTCTTTTTCTATTATTTATTTTGATATGAAACTGTAATACAGAAACCAAACAGCGATTTAAATAATTGGTATATGTAAATTGTATGTAGTTCAAGATTCCGGGTAGTAAAACTCAAAATAAAACCGGTTCTGTCTTAACCAGGTTTAACCTAACATTTGCCTCTGAATATTCTTGTACCAAGTCATTTGGTCAGATTGATTTGTAGCGTTTCATTTCGTCAATTGTTATGGACTTTCCAACTTATTGCGTGAACCTACGGTTTTCACGTTTATATATTGGTGAGTTTTGGAAGTGTCTATGGGCCATTCGAATCTCGATATCTTCGGAATCAAAATTCTCGGAACGTCTCAAAAAATTACGATCATTTATACAGGTAGTTATATATGGCTTGGATACTGTCCCTCTATGGATAGGTTACCTCGTGACATTGTATATTTCAACAATCAAAGTTCATTTGTAGATTGGAAAGTAAAACAATAAAGACTAGGTGCAGTCAAAAATCGTTTATAACAACAACAACAATAATTTGTATTTGTCAATCAAGACGCCCAGAGGAGCAGTACAATTACAGTTTGAATTAAAGTGTACAAATAATTGTGGTGATTTTTTTGATTGAACTATTTGAAATTACAATACATGACAATAAAACTAAAACTATATTAGAAAAGGAAGACAACAAACACAGTGTATTCCCGAAGATAATTAGTGAGTGAACACAACCAGTACCGTATTGAAAAATGAGCTGGTGCTACTCATGTTTTATTACTTAATTTTGCTCCTTATCAAATTATCTTAATTTTATCATTATGTTATTAACCAATGGATCTTCATTTGACATCAACCATACAAATTTTGATTGGTCATTTATAAATTTAAAAGAAGTAAAATTAGAGGATAAATCTAAAATGAAACTGGACCTTTCAATTTTTAGTGATGGACATTGAAAAAGAAAAGGAAATTTCATCTTCAACAATGTCATTATTACATAATTTACTAAAATGGGCTTCAGTATGTGGTCAAAAAGATGTAAAATTGTTTTGATATTAGGTTTAAAATGAGTAAAATATATTTTTAATTTAAAGAATGTTTTTAATGCTTTATTATATATATTGAACTTAACTCCATACTAAAATTTACGACAAAAGAGACGATGTTTCGTTCCCTATTGTTAATTTTCCTTTTTTAGACGGCGATGTTCCTTTTTGGCTCCATCATACGGTGTTTATATATCCCAACTCGTTCGTTATGCCCGTGTGTGTAGTGATGTCAAAATTGTTAACGAACGTAATCAATGCATCACTGGTAAATGTTAAAGTCAGGGATTTCGTTACCATAAATTACTTAAAACTTTTACTAAATTCTTTCATAGATACAAAGATTTGATTGGTAAATTTGGCTGTACCTTATTAAAAACGGTATTTCACATCCTTAATTTTACGGTAATATTGTACTAAAAGCGCGAAAATCACTATGTGATCCGTGTAACCTCATCGAACCTTTAAACAAACTAATTAGTAAAGGTTATCTTACCAATGTTTTAATTAGATCTTTGAATATAGTTTACATTGGCACAAATATCGATTTTGTCATCAGCAAATTAAATCATATTTAAATTTGTATTCTCTTCAAACGGGATGTATAAAGACACATCCACGTTCATTTTTATCTATAAAGAGGTTAACTCCTAACTATCCTACTGCCTGTCGATACATTTATTTTTGGCATTGCACAAGTCATGTTTCTTTGACTGTCCATGACGTTAAAATACTATATCCCTGGAAAGTGTTTTAGTTGATTTTAGTCTTTGATGCATGAGTTTTTATTATTAATTGTTTTTTGGCTTTAAACTAGCTGTCTGTAACTGCGAGTCTCAAATCGTACTTTCTTGTTAATTTGACCTGTTGAAACTATTTGTAATGCTTTTTTGTTATTTAATGTTTACTTATTTGGGGTTATATCTCGTCTATATACCAGCTTTGATATGACTATAAATTTTCACTTCTTCGTACTATGAATAACAAAATTATTTATTTTGTAAAAATATTTCCTTTCTCCATTTAAACTGTATACCTAACAACAAAATAATTTTCATTTACCTGTGTATAATATTGTAAATGGCGGATTTTTGTTCAAGGTTATTGTTGTTTTTCGGAAATTGTTTAACATCTCACAGCGGTATACTACTGTTGCCTTTGAAATTTGGGGTGCATGGTGGAGAAAACATTCGAATCTTAATCTTACAACTCGGTTAATTCAAAGTTGTTCTTATGATTAAACTCGATGTCTTCTGTATTACATTAGTATATTTCAGACGAAAAGAAGATTTGCAACATCGATTTAGTTGATACGCATATTCACGACAAAACAATTGCACCATGTGTGATAATAGGAACGAATCGTATCCTGTCTAGGGAGAAGAAAACATAGAGCTTAATAACGATAGATAATCTCTTACTAAATAAATCTCTTTGGTAATACATTAGTTTCATGGGGTAAACGACATCCAGTGTTCTTATGGGGATGCCCTGAACAATATAAACTCATATAAATAAGAAAGGCATCGGACCAAATTTCAATGTTTGTGATTTTTATTTGTGGTAAAACTGGTTAATGACAAGTTGCCCTTGTTCACATGTAACCTTTTCCTTGTCATTATCAATATCAATTGCAGAGTTGTGCATTAGTAGATCAAAATCGACATACTCGTCCCTTCGAAATTTTTGTCTTAATCTATGACTCACATTTAATATTATGTTATCAAGGCTACGCGAGTAACTAGGTGTTTGCATGAACATTGAATAATCTTGACTAATTGTATAACCTGATTTGTAACATCAAATGCAGGGACCATTACTGGTGCTCCTCCTGAAGTTGAGGGATGACTAGATATTGGATCTGGTACTGTTTGAGGCGGAGTTTCCTCTTGTCGTGATGTTGCTTCTAATGTTGAGGTTTTGAAGTGGCTTTCCGCTTTCTTCTTGGTCCTCTTGTATTCATCTACGATCTAAAATCGACATGAATATAATCGAAGGAATTAATTAAATAGCGAACTCGAAAAGTTCATTGACGCCTATAATCAAATACCACTGGTGTTCAACTGATCATGGTAACTGCATTTGATCCCAACATGGCGGAGGTAGAAATAGGCAAAATTGTTTTCTGCTAATTTCTTCTTGTAAACGTGTTGTTTTAAAGAATTACTCAGCATCCAGGTTGATCGAAACGGTTTTGTTATGTGTGTGTGACTAGCAAACAAACAAAAAATGACTACAGGAAAATCATTAATCCCTCCGGAAGGAAATGTACAGAGGCAAAAGAAGCTCGTCTTGAGATATTACAACTAAACAGTTAAACGAAAATATGGATGGTATGAGGGATGGAGGAAACACTAGGAAGAAAAAAAGTCAAAGAAACAGAAATAGATTCTATATTCTTCCCATCATATTCACCAGAACGACCACTTAAAGTTGGTTATTTACCTAATTCTGGCTTTAGGACATTCACAATTGGATATTCAATATGGAACAGATTCTTACAGGGTTCGACTCGTAGACAACACATAGAAAGTTCCAAAGGTTAGACACAGTCTCTGTAGAAAAATGAGCACCTTAAGACGTGACCGGTCCAGTGTGGTACAAGATCTTAAGGAATAAGTGAAGGTACAACTGTTCTCCAAGGGAACTAGTATTCTTAGTTGTTATTTCCAGAAATTTTTAATCCTATGACCATATCAGAATACAACCTTGTTTCAACTTTAACTCTATTTCGACATCAGTTCTAGCATTGAATTCAACTCCTACTTTGACATCAGATCGAGCTTTGACTCCAGCTTCTGTTTTCAATTTAGCATGTTCTTCAGCTTCTGTTTTGGTTTCTATGAATACTTCAGCTACTACTTCAGTGTCCACTACATCATATTCTTCATTTCCACCATTTTCCGCCACCTCAGCTTCAAATTCTGAGTGTAACAACATATGAATTATTTCTTAATGCCATATGAATAACTGTATCACATTGAGTGGGAATATAAATATTTGTTTTCCGTTTAGCAAGTTCAATGCAGCGTGCATTGAATCACACTCTATGTTAATGTACCCAGTTTCTAAATATTGCTTGTCATTTATATATTTGTTTACTTTTATGGAATAAAATAAAGCTGCTACAACGAATTTGTTTCTGTTTTGTCCCGTACAGTTGTCAGAATAAAATAAGTGACGAACATATGGTGGGAGGCATGTGATATATCTATTATGAAGACATGCATCCACTTCACAGGAATCGTGTTTCTCCTTCCATTTCATTCCACAAAAGTTAAGTCTCCTTGTTATCCCCTAACATATGGTGGGAGGGATATGATATGTCTCATTCGAAGACATGCATCCATTTCACAGGAACCATGTTCTCCTTCCGTTTCATTCCACAAAAGTAAGTCCCCTTGTTATCCCCTAACGAATAAAATGACAAATTGTAGCAGCTTAGTTTATTAGGCAACGCAGCTACTGCTTGGAACCGGTTTTTTTTGCGCAATTTCTTTATTAATCTGTTTTCCTTCCTTCCGCGAACTTTTCATTATTGATGCTCCATGTTAATTCTGTTGACTGCATCATCTGATTGTAGTTGTGGCAAGTCAGGCATTGGTCTTTCTTATGCTTATGGAATGACATATTATCCATTCCGAACAATAAAAGTTTCTGTAAACATGTTCTTTTACATACCTTTTCTGTTTTAATAGTCCACGTATGCATCAGTATGTAATCATCGGATGTCAGTGGTAGATTGTCTTAAACAAGAACACTAAGAAAAAAAAGAATAAAGTAGTCCAGCCGTGTGAGTTAAATTCAAAAGGTAGGTACACTTGTCTACTTGCAACTAAGTTTAACAATACAGTTTACGTCATTTTTTCGAATTATTTCGGATCAAAAACAAAAGTAAATCAGCAACTCTCTTGGTGACCAGTCGGCAGTCTTGGGATGCATTTGATGCTTTTCCTGAAAGAATGCAACATGTTTTTATTGTGGTTGATTTCGATTTCTTTTATTTTTGTTATCGCTTTTATTTTTAAATATAAAAATCTTACCCCAAATGAAAGCAGAATATGGAGTCATATATTTGTGTAATATGAGTAAATGTATGATATATTTGTGTAATATGAGTAAATGTATGGATAGTATGTAGATGCCCATACATCTACTTGTACGAAATTATTCACTTCCGTACTAGCAACGACAAAGTTATTTACTTTAGTAAAAATAACGACAAAATGATTTACTTAGAACTAATAACGACAAAATTATTTACTTAGTTCAAATTGTTTTCACTTTATTTTTTAAAAATACACTTTGTTATACATGTGTGCCAACAATATTGACAAGTTCCTTTCTTTAAAAAAAGTAATGCAATCGTAAACCCAAATGCTTGTTTGGCATTAAATGTTAGATAATTGTTTTTTTTAAGATAAGAGTTAGTTTCTAGGCTTATGTTCAAATACAAATGTGAAGAAATTTAATCAATTAATGATTTTTTGTGCTTAAAAAAAGAAATGCATTACGTGAAACTTAATAGCTGTTTTTATTAGAATTTGAGATATATTCATGGCTATTTGAACAATGGCTTGATATTGTTCATTATTATATCCTTTCACCTGCTCTGCAAGGTTTTTGTGATGCTTAGGGTAGTAAGCATTGGCAATTTTAAGTTGTGTGCTTTGTGCTCTTAAAAGTTTTAGATGACAAACCTCTTTTGTTAAAAACAAAAACTTTTTAAAACCTTTAACTCGATTTGAAGATATTTTTTGAATGTCCCTTTTTAGCTCACCGGAGCCCGAAGGGCCCCATGTGAGCTTATGCCATCATTTGGCGTCCGTCGTCTGTCGTCGTAAACTATTTCAAAAATCTTCTCTGAAACTACTGGGCCAAATACCTTCAAACTTTAACTAAATGTTCCTTAGGGTATCTTGTTTATAAATTTTATCCAAAGTTTGTGTCCATCGACAAACATGGCCGCCATGGGTAAAAATAGAACATAAGGGTCAAATGCAGTTTTTGGCTTATATCTCAAAAACTAAATCTTTTAGAGCAAATGTGACAGGGGTAAAATTGTTTAATTGGTCAAGATCTATCGGCCCTGAAATTTTCAGACGAATCGAACAACTCATTGATGGGTTGCTGCCACCGAATTGGTAGTTTTAACAAAATTTTGCAGTTTTTTGTTATTATTTTGAATATAATTATAGATATATATAAACTGTAAGCAGCAATAATGTTCAGCAAAGTAAGATCTACAAAAAAGTTAATATGACCAAAATTGTCAATTGACCCCTTAAGGAGTTGTTGCCCTTTAAAGACAATTTTACACAATTTGTTCATCAAGTTTGCTAACATTTAAAAATCTTCTCTGAAATACAGGTGAGCGATTCAGGCTCTTGAGAGCTTCTTGTTATTTTGATGTTTTCTTATATTTTAAATTGTTGGTCAAGAAAAAAAGGCCTGCAAGTTTAATTGTAAATATATATAATTTGAATTGCACTGTATTCTCTTCACCTTGATGACAAAAACTGATTCATTAAGAAAGCTATTTACAGCCTAGACAAAACAGATTACACCTTGTACTTAAAGATAAACAAACTTAATTGAAAGCAACAAAACAACTAACATAATCAACCCTGAAATTATCACTGAATACCCATTTCTAAACATTAGTTTGTTTAAAGGCCACATTTATGAACTGTTGTAAGGTGTTCCTTTTTTTATTTGAACACAATTTTTCATTAACTTTTAAAGGGTGTCTTTTACATGGTTAAGTTACACTACTGTCTTATGGTATGTATTTAAATTCTTTTAAAACAGGTGTATTCATAAGCACATGTCCCATGTCAGAAGCATGTTGTTTAGTGGGTTTTTTTTTTTGGTGCAGTTGATATTTGCTTTTTGTTTCTGTGGTTTGAAATTAAATTAGATTTGATTTTTCCTGTTTGAATTGTTTTATAGCAGTGTCTTGGGGTCCCTAGTAGGATGCAGTTCAATGTAAGCCAAGCCTTTGTGTTGAAGGCTGTATTATAACCTATAATTGCTTATTTTGACTACACTGTGTCTTGATGAAGAGTTGTCTCATCGGTATTCCTACCACATTTAAAACAGATATTCCCTATGACATTTGACAAATCCATTAGAATAAACTTAATATTGAAATGGAACTGAAGTTGCCTTGTGCTGGATAGTTTTATACTAGTCATTTGGGGGCACTGTATAGCCAACTGATCACTGAGATGGCTTGTATTGAAAGAAAAAATGTAACCTGTAAAATTTTGCTTCATTGTACCACATTGTGTCTTGAAAGGGAGTTGTGTCATTGACATTCATACCACATCTTCTGACTTTTATATTGAAGCAGTTTTGAATGAAAAAAATCATTGATTTCCAATATTGATTTTTTTTTTAACTCAAATTAGTCGATACTAAAGAAACTTTTTCCTCAATTATATAATGTCATACAATGTCATGTTTCTTGCTGCTTCTATGTTTCAGTGAAAGAAATCGTAAATGCAAATAACAAAGCAATTTAATACCAATAATATATATCATTAACCTCGCAAGATCTTTCTATGATTTTTTTTTAGTATTTATATTGTCTTTCTATTTTTTCCTAATTAGATTACTAAAAAATCATTTCAATTGGCTATTGTCTCATTCGTAAAGTCTACATCTCACTCCACCTGCATGTACTTTCAATGTAGCCATTATGTCAACATATGGTAACAACAGGCGTCACTCGATCTATATAATTAAGATTCTCTCAGTATCAATTATAAATAATTTTATACTCACTGTCTTGTAATCTAATTAATTAGTACAACAACTGATTTGTTTTTGCAACGCAACTTTAACATCACAAAGAAACAAAGAAACACTTCCAACGCATACACCTTAGCTGTTATATAAGACATCAGAGAAAGTTTAAAAAATTAGTTTACACAGTTCTGAGAACAGTTGACCAGAAGCTTTTAATTAATTAGATAACGCGTTTACATCGGTACATTATCACAATGGTCACACAAAACTCTGCCACTTGTGGTCAAAATTATAAAAATATAACATAAATAAAACAAACTTCAAAATTTCCTAAAAACTATTTTACATGCACAAAACCTAAGTATCAATTATCCTGTCGTCTTTCAAAATCTCCTTGCACTATTTTACATTTTCGTATTTAATATATTAAAACCGAAAATTCATCATCTGATCGTTTTCAAGAAATAATAATTATTTTTTTTTATTTTGACGAACATTTTGAAGAGCCTTAACTACTATTATATATATAAATAATAAGTTTCGCATCATATGTCACATATCTCTATAGCAACTTTAAGATGCTAATGCTTATTCAACAGGTCAATTAATAAGCTATTGCGCATGTATATGAAAGGTGGTCATAGAAAGAACAGATGTATTTCGAATAACATCCGGTGTTCCGAAAGACTACGGACATCGTCCAATATAATCTGCGTAAACCCTCAGGGGTTTACGCAATAAACTAAGTGGACAATCAAATCACATTTGTATTGTAGGTCTATTAAGATATTGTTATGCTATTGTAACTATCATATTTATTTAGTTGGCCTAATTTGTTTTGTGTGGCCTAAGAATGTTTACATTATATTGTGTACAAAATAATACACATTGTGTTACAACTATGCAGTTTAGAAATCACTGGAACAATCATGGATACTCATGGAAGGATTAGAACTTTCTATTTCACTTACATAACGTTTCCAGAATGATCATACTAAAAGATGCGTAATTCAATTCTACCGTTATCTAGAACGTTCCGTCACAAGCATATATAAATGCTTCTTAAGTTAGACAGATAGATAAAACCTTGGACATCGATAGACATCAACATTCTCAACAGTTGGATTGACACTTTGATTTACTAACAACATCATACTAAATTGTGACCTATTGGACGTAATATTCTGTGTGGATTCCCGAGAAGATTTCCGGATAAAGAAAAGATAAAAGATGTTGACAGTTAAGTTGACATTACTATTTGTGTAATACTTCTTGTAAACTTGAATATAATAAATCTTGTTAAATTTTATTATTGATTTGTGTCGTTTGTTGGCTACAATTAAAAGGCGATTTTCAGGCCGTAACAGAAATTGGGGGCTCGTTTTCGGGATAACGTAAATATCTCATAGCCATTCATTAGACCGAAAGAAATTTGTCGAAGAACAAAATAAAGACCCTGAGGTCCGCAAGAGGGCTCAACCACAGGAGGAAGCAGACAAAGTGGCCGAATGCTATTACCTTCAAGACGGCATTTTAATGAATGTTATTACCTTCAAGACGGCATTTTAATGAAGAAGTGGAGGCCCCCTGATGCTACCACAGAGGAGGAATGGAGAGTGGTAAACCAAGTGGTGGTGCCTAAAGTTTATAGGCAAGCAATTATTGGTCTTGCCCATGACACCCCCTTGGCTGGACATTTGGGTATAAGGAAGACTTGCCTTAAGATATTGCAGCATTTCTACTGGCCAAGACTTAGAAATAATGTCGCAGAATACTGCAAGTCATGCCATATATGCCAGGTTGTTGGTAAGCCTAACTAGAAAATACCACCAGCACCACTTCTGCCTATTCCAGCCTTTGAAGAACCTTTCAGCAGAGTACTAATTGACTGCGTTGGAGCTTTACCAAAGACCAAGACCGGAAATGCGTATTTATTGACGATCATGTGTACATCCACTCGCTTCCGTAACATTTTACATAGATTGTAGTACCGTAGAATAAATCTTTCCCAGCCTGAGCCTTACTGAAATTGTATTCCTTAATTTTGATATGAAAGACTATTACTCTGCTTTATGCATGCAATAAGACTATTACAATGATAGCAAGCAGCAGCATCACTCTTCAGGAACTATTCTTCTAATATTGGCTTCTCGCATTTCAATTCACGAAAAGACAAACAAGTATATTGGCAATAGAGAACCATCCCTGTGATCCATCCTCTAGAGTATGGACATAACAAAATAGATCAATCCATCTCTGTCTATTAATGAACGAAGAACGGAACAATACAAGAAAAATGCTAACTGATGCCTTTTTTGCCCAAAAAAAAAGTCTTGATTTAGTTTCTCAGTAGATGAACGGAAGAACTTCATAACCCAGTCCATGATAAGCAATCCATGGTTGTTCTAAAGATAATTTTAAACATCATTCCTGGCTCCAATTTACTGAACAGTTCTCAGTAGAAGCTTTCATTCCAATAAATTCCTCGCCTCTTTGCAAGCTAATAACTTAATCAGAAAATGCTTTTTGAATGTCTTAATAAGTATATGCTTCTCAACAATGTTCACACAAGAGTCTACACGACTAAATTTTCACAGGATTGAATGTGAGAATTATGGAAAGCACAATTCTGATCGACAGAATCGCTTAAAGCAATAGCTGTATAATGGTCTGCACATTTGTCGTCCTATCTAAGGTGTAGTTTGTACTCAAATTTAAGAAAATGGTTGACAAGTCGAAGCATTTCTTTCAGCTTCTTCTTGTCGTAATCAATATGCCTCTAATTTTGTGACTACTTTTATCAAGTTGACAATGGCATACATATCAGGAGCAGATGTTTTGTCTAATGCACTACGGGTTTTGACATCAAAGTCTCAAATACATTGTGCAAACTAACTAATTGTAATCCTTATGTTTGCTCTTGAGGTATATTTACGTGAAGATTTACATCCTTAATTTTTAAGTATTTTGCTAAGATGCATTACAAATTTTTGTGCAAGATTCTAAATAATACAGCTCTGCTAAAGTCAGAAAATGTAGTCTAAAGACAGTATATCTGCTAACTGTTAATTATTCTAGCACGTATCAAATTCCCGACTTCCTTTGGATTTGTGAATCTTTCATTTGTTGAAAGCTTAAGAACATTGTGGCCAAATCCAACAATACACAAGTATCACGGGTTGAGTATGTAGTCAGAATGGGGACGTTAAATCCGATGCCTCGTGTGGAGTGCCACGCTTTTTACACGTTAAGATCCCTTGCAACCACTCTTTGAGGGGTCCGTAGATGGCATGTTACAAGCCTTAATTTCTGTCTCCATCGAATTTACCCGCATTTTCCCGTGGCGTTTCCTCCCGACTTCTGTGAACAACTTGATTTCAATGGGGTCATATCCTCTAAACTAAACACTTCTGATCACCTGACCTAGGCATTATTGCACTGTTTAACTGCTTTTATGTAATTTGTTTTGTCTCCCTGAATTCTCAAGAACACTATATAGTGTTTCATCAGAAGTTCAACTCGATATCAAAATCAAAAAGTCCAACTTATTTCAAAACAAAAAGTAAAGATGAAACTTTGTTATAGTAAAAATAAGAATTTTACAACTAAGGAGGTTTACATATCCAAAAAAAAAAG
This sequence comes from Mytilus californianus, assembly GCF_021869535.1. NCBI lineage: Eukaryota > Metazoa > Mollusca > Bivalvia > Mytilida > Mytilidae > Mytilus > Mytilus californianus. The sequence goes on from NW_026262711.1 coordinate 423,246, forward strand.
AGTGAAAATTGCTAGTGAGTAAGTTTAAATGCAAGAGTATATACTATTAATTTTTTTTAATTGCACGTTAGATTTGCTGTACGGGTTCGATAATCTTCTCCCCCAAGGGTGACTGGGGAATAGAAGTATGGTCACCATTGGTCTTCCTCCGACCGGCGGTAAAACCCTCGCTAAAGTGGGGAGTCCGTTTGGCTGTGCGGGATGTACACATTTGCAGCCACGTCCGGTCAGAATGGGGACGTTAAATCCGATGCCTCGTGTAAAGAGAGTGCCACGTTAAGAACCTTTGCAACAACTCACTGAGGGGTCCGTAGGTGACCTGTTGCAAGGCCAAATTTCTATCCCTATCCAATATACCCTAATTTCCCGTGGTAGTCTAAAATTCTCCGACCTTAATCCCGGACGCCTCTATTACAGAACCTACCTATTGTATTTATTGTTTATTTGTTCTCGTCCTGAATATGCATGAAATATTTGCCACTGGACGTTAAGCAACCAACAATCAATCAATCAATCGATAATCTTCTCTTCCCTTTCCCACTCTGCATATGATATATCTTTCTTACTGGTTTGAAGGTGGGAGGGAGGGATAGTATTTGAATATCATCCTCATCTGTTGAATACTGTGTTAAATCCAACATAGGCTCTTCGGTTTTCTGGGCGCATGTCACATTTCCTCGGCTTGGACATGCTTTGTTTGATCCTTGGACATGCCGAGTATTGCCATAACTTGCAGGCAAGAAAAACCCTGTCTCCATCAGATTATACATCACTCCTTTGTACGATTATTATGCCTAGCCTCATCTGCTTTTTACGGCGGAGTCCATGTTCTTAAGAGTGGTTTGGTATAGGTAAATCGAGGTGCCATTTCCAAGGTAAATACATTTGTTATTAGGTCAAAAATGAAGAACAGATATTGCCTGCTCTGTGGAGGCGATTTCTCCAACACTATTTCACATAGATTTTGCTCAGATAGGTTGGAGCTGGTTCGATATATTTTACGGAAATGATCCTTGGCGATTTCCATGCGAGATTGTGTTTGTACAACACTATATGTTCGTTGATATCAGTATTAAGGTACGACTGCTTGAATGAAGATTTGTCTTTTACATTTATTTAGAACAAAATAGCCCCCCTCCCCCATTTACGCCCAGCTATTCGAAAATATCCTGCTTACCGGTCCAATATGCTTCTGAATCAACGGAATGAGAACATCAGCATCTCTACTGGATAAATAACTATTTTGTTGGAACTTCCCTCAATTATACCAAAAATCCATATACGGTTTTCCGTGGGCTTCCCTCAATTGTACTTTATTTATCTACCAAACAAGTTCTCGTCCAGCTCTACATCACCTTGAAATAGTATCATTTCATACTCTGTGTGTATATACCCCCAATGCACAGATTTTGATTTATATTCCATGTTAGCACATTTAGCAAACATGTGTAGACTATGCCCTTCTATGTAATAATTTATAAAGACGACCAGAACTCTTAATATTATATGAAGACCTTGCTACAACTCTTTCAGGGGTCCAAGGGTGACTGTGGTATAGACATGTGACGCATTAGGTCTTATTCTGACATACAGTACGGTATTTAAATTAAAGTTTAGTAACGACAAAAAAACAGCAAGATACGTATCTCCCATACATATGTTTTTTTCTACCATTTGAAAAAATGACACTTTAACAGAATATTTTTTTTACTATTTTGACTCAAAATTAGTTAAACTTGCAATGTATAACAATAACTATGTTTTACGTTTGATATTGGATGTTATATACATGAACACATTTGTTTTGTTTCAATCATAAAAGACATATTTGACAATACCACTTGTTAGTAGTGAATGAACAATAGTCCATCCCAGTCTTCATACAAGCAAAGTGGTTCCAGTACAGGTCACATTTATCACATCGAACCTAAATGATAGCGAATACATATTTAGAATTTGAAATACAATCAAATCATATTTATCGAATACACAAATTTTCATTGTAATCTGTGAAAGTTCAAAATTTTAGTATCCCTATTCTACTTTATCGTGTTTACTGAAAACTAACCACTAAAAGTCCTCTTTCTAAGATTTTTAAATATAAGCCCAAACCATCTGAAGTGATGTTCTTTCTCAAGTGGGGAGAAATAGTCTCCTTGAATGGCAATGATTCCGCTGCATATCCCCTTGCCGTCCTTACACTTCGTGCTTCCTGGTTTTCACCTCCAGCTGCCGGTAGAGTATTGAAGGCTGCGTATGCGGACTCCAGGTTATAGGGATTCCCCGAGTTGTTGACATCTTCACCACGACGACTTCTGGTTTATGTGAAAGTGGACGAAACAGCTACCTCGTCCTGTCGAGTAGGTGGTTGTTCCACTAATAGGGAGTTCACTTTCCCGTTCAATGATGATACATTCTGTTGGATAGACTGTACAGTAGAAGATAGTCTCGAGACCAAGTTCTCTCAATTAAAAACAAGCTGACACTGAACAGTAAATAAAGGTAAAAGCCAGGGAAAGGACAGACCAAAGGAATTTATAAAAAAATTGTATAAACTCTAATTTATTATTTTTAATGAGCAACACGATGGGTGTCATATTTTGTGCAGGATCTGCTTACCCTTTCGGAGCACCTGAGATCACTCCCAGGTTTTGGTGGGGTTCGTGTTGGATAGTCTGTAGTTTTCTGTTGTGTCTTGTGTACTATTATTTGTCTGTTTGTCTTTTTCTTTTTTAGCCATGGCGTTGTCAGTTTGTTTTCGATCTATGAGTTTGAATGTCCCTCTGGTACCTCTCGACCCTTTTTGGTAATGTGGGTGACAGCGGCCATAGTTTAATTCTTTAGGGTGAAATTTAGCACTATAAACCAGTTGGGCATTATTTCGGCGAACTCCCATTCAAAAGTTGATAATAGCTTGGGAATATCCGCATACTTGTAAATGGAGATATGCCTGGTTTGGATTTTGAGCTTGAATTGCTTATAAAATTTGAAATAATTTTCAACTGTTGGTTCATCATTGGTATTCTTAGGCATCTTACAAAAGGTATGACCATTTCATTTAAAGCAGCAGTATGAAAATCTTTGCAAACTGTTAAGCATTACAACAATATCACAAAATAACAACATTTGAAATTGAACTTGTGTGTAATATTTGTGGTTTTTACACCCTCTGCTGAAGCAACAAGAAAATAATGTTTCACATATCTTAAACCCAGATAATATACACTCAAAATTTTATTTTTTTTAATCCATATATTGAATGTTGGCATTTCTGGTTGTTGCTTCATTTTCTTATCCAAATTTAATGGCTTCTTTCTTACTCAGGTCATACGAGTTGTATCCTACAAGTCTCATGATCACCTTATTTGGATTTGTAGTTGTTCTTAATGTTAAAACCTAATGTGCGTTTAAAGCTTCAATACGTCCTTTTCTATGTTCAAACCAAAGACTACTTATGTTTTGTAATTCTTGTAAATTTGTAGCTTGAAGTTGAGATATTGAACAATGATAGTTCCTGAAAAGCTGATCAGATTTGTCGATTAACTCCTGTTCAGTTTAAGTCTTTAATATCAACATCTTGGTAACTTTTAAGAAGTCTTGGTAATTTTTCCTCTTTTGCATGTTTAACCATGACTAACGTCTCTCTGGTTACTTCACCTTTCATTGGGGGAATAAGAGAAAAGAATGAAGCATCCTGACACATCATAGAGAAAGATTCTAGCACATATATATCTGGTAATATATCTTTGCTGGATGGTATATCACATTCCAATTCTTTTTTCTGTTATTGTTTATCAGGTGATGTATGTCCATAATAGAGCTGACATCAACCTTAACAACACAGAATCATTTTTAGCTCACCCGGCTAAAAGGCCAAGTGAGCTTTTCTCATCTAGAAGAGTACGTCGTCGGCCTTTAACTTTTACACAAATCTCTCTGATATTACTTGGCCAAATTTAACCAAACTTCCCGATATTTATTTATAGAGTACATGATCAGATGACCCTAACTTTGAACCAAAATGGCCGACATGGCTAAAGAGAGAACATAGGGGTAAAAATTAGTGTTATGTATCAAACATGTGCATCATTGGACAATAATTTACTGTTACATTTCTATATTTTAAATTACTTTCTCAATTCTAATATACGTGTACTTTGCTTGAAGACTTAAAACATTTTAACCTTATTCTTGAAGAGTACTTACTTGCAAATTTTAAATACAAAACTGTATTGGATCAGCATCGTTCCTGTCAATCGTGAAATCATGGAATATATGCATTGTCACATCATAGCTATGTATGGTATATTTTGAATGTAACTGTACACTGTAGGTTGCACTTTGTAAATTAAGCTTTTTCACAAACCACACCTCATTTGGGGAGATATATAATATTCATAGATAATTTGTTTTGTTGACGTAATGTTTTCCAGTTATGATCTCTATGGCATCTCGTAGAGACAACTGCATATATTCATATTTGTAATTTAAATTGGTTAGAAAATAGTATATTTACTCTTCGCAGTCATTGAACATCAAACATCGTTCTAAAATAGTCCAATGGCATAAAAAAGTATTTAAATCAAACAAAAGACAATACTTTAGAATAAGTTTGTAGTAAAGTAAATGTCTTCCTACTGTATTGATGTAATTATATTTTTTTAAGTTTAAAACTTTCTAGTTTGAATGTTAAAGTACTTGACCTTTCATCTCTATTATTTTGGTAAATTTTTGTGTGGATACTAAATGCAACTCTCCATTTACAACGTGCTTCTGGTCACACTGTAAACCTCATTTGCATGACCTTAGCAAGTTCTTACATGAGTCCCTTGTGAAAACATGGGATTTCTTCCAAAATTGACGATAAAATTATCTCACAAGTGGAAGAAACCCCCTAACATCAACACCATTTGGTCTTGGATTGAAAGTTATCTAATTGGCAATCTTACAACTTCTCCATACTTTCTTAATTTGTTTGTATTTATTCTTATTAAATGTTTTAAATAATAGTGCATCAACTTTGCCCTGGAATTCGAATTGATAAGATTGTTCGACTTGATAACTTTGACATTATGATACAAAATGTTATTAATGATTCCCATGTATGATCATATCTCATGATGTATTATATTTTGACACGAATGATTTGTGAGCTCAGCACGGCCTAACAAATCTTTAACTTCCTAAATGAAATAAATCTTTTATCAGTTTACCAATTTGGAGGCGCTTATAAAGTCAAAACTGAAATTTGGTGAAAAAATGCAATCATCAACAATTTTCATGCATACAGCTAAATACTTATAAATTGTGAATTGAGAAAAAAAATGTAGTTCCGTCTTAGGTTTTTCAATTTGAGCCTTACTGGCATTCTTTCTAGGTCTGCATTTCGTTTTGTCATTGTAAGTTTTAGAAACTGAAAAACATTATTTTGTTATGGATTTTATTTCTTTCATCAAGACCTCCTCAGCCCTCTTTTGTGTTTCTTTCACATAATATTTCAACGACGTTACCATCTACTGGCTTTTATTCATCTTCTGAAATAAGGCAAATCCACCGGTACTTTGAATGGGGCTTTTTATGCTACAAGTTGGCAGGACTTGATGATCAACAACCAAAAGAACGGGCTCATAGATTGACAGGTCACTTTGTTCAAAAGAAAGAGCCTAACACTCAAAAATATACTTAAAATGATGATGAACTATGGACTAAGTAATCATAATTTGAAAAAAATACGCATAGCTGGAAATTGCTTAGTTGCGTTTTCTGTTTTTTTTTACGTTATTTAGAACTAGCGAATTGGAATTCCAATAGCATTACTTTTCATTCAGATCACGTAAAGTTATTCTTATACACAATTTAAACAGACATATACATATGATATTGTCCAGATTGCTGCATGCTCAGAAGTTAAAAAAAATTTAACACTTATGTAATTCCTAACAAACCTATGTCTCCTAAAGCATTCGCTGTTACTGGGGTCACTATTGAAGGAAACCAAATATTTTACAGAAAAGAAAGAGTTATGCACAAAAGCCAGTTTTAAGCTTTGAATGACTTTATTGTATATTTGTCAACTTTTCAAAAAATCCGATACTTGTTGGCCATAACATTAAGTGGTTTGACTGTCATGTCCTTTACAATAGTCTGGAATCCCATATGATGTGGAACGATTTCTCATATACACTGTGTTGTTGATTCTTTAGATTTATTTAAACAAGTCAACCCTAGGCTAAAATCTTATAGTCAAACCAATCTTGTTCATGAACTTTTGGGAGAAATTTATGAGGCGAATAATACAACTGATGATACCGCCATTCTTAACAAATTGATTTTGATAAAGTGTGATTTTAATTCGTATGTACAAAACTAAGCATTTTCAGGTATGTATCCATACCTGTGCATTTTAAATCAGTGTAATTTAAAAAAGAGTCCTGTCAAAAGCTATGGCGTTTGAAAGCAGCCAAGTCAAATCTTAAACTTTCTCATTTGAGAACTTCTGTAAATAGAAAGCGTTAGCAGGACTGAAGTCATTATTGTCTGAGAAGACATAACAGGGTAATGTGAGAGTGACAAGTTGTAAGAAAATCATACACTGAATGTTTGAATTCCTGTCTTCGAACAAGCAGGATTAAGGGCATGCAATACAGTTGATTTTCTTCATTGATTTTTTCTTACTAGAAATTTTGTATGTGTACCTTTATAATAATCAAGGTAGAAAATACCTTCTCAACTTAATTCAAGGATTGATAAATCGTTTTTATAATGGGTAGTGAAAAATTCGTGAACATTTTTTACGTATCCCAGAGTGGTGTTTGTAAACTTCAGAAGAAGTGGAAGTAATATAAACGTACATTGTGGAATCTTAAGAAGATTGTGCTCACGTTTACTGAATCATTACTTTTAGACTGTGCAGCGTGCTGCGATTGATATTTTTGTAGCTTATCAAAGAATTTGTATAGCGGAATCATGAAGGCAGGAAGCAGGACAGATTCGTTGGGATTTATTAAAAACATTAGATCTAATTGTCCGTATATTTGTTGTGAGGAACATTACCACATCTACAAAAAATAATGAAAGACTTGCGAATATGGCGAAAAACGACGACAGCGACCGTGAATGGAAATCTTTAATGGCAGTGATCTGGTTAAGTTGTTGGCATCAACTATGAACGAAAACACATCATCCCAGTTACTAAGGCATGGATTTGACACAATGGAAGCAATTTCCAACATTTAAAATTCCGTTAGGACAGCAAAAAGTTTAATTTTGATTTAGACTTTTTCCTTGTCAAAGTTTAAAAAAATACATGATACTTTATATACATGTCTTAATTTGATGGGATACAAAAAAGTGTGGTCTTTTAAAAGGAGACAAAAAAAAAAGAAAAATCACAAACTCCGAGGAAAATTCATAACGGAAAGTGCATAATCAAATGGCAAAATCAAAACATCAAACTTTTACCAGAAGCGGGACTGACGGACGAACGAACGGACGCACAGACCGAAAAACATAACGCCCCTAAGTGCGGCATACAAAAAAGAATTGCAAAACTAAACAAATTAGCCTGATTGCTTCTAGACGAGCACTTTTCAAGAGAAACACGTTAGGAACATAATTAAAGAAGTTGTATTGATGAATTGAATTGATACATACCATCCTCTAAACGAAGTGCTTTAAAACGGTCCCTGAATTATACTATAAACATCCGAGTTTGTTTTTTTTTTTTTATTTCATAACAAGCCATATATTAAACACGTGAAATGTGTAGCTAATTCTTACAAAAAAAGTAAAATCACAAAAATACCGAACTCCGAGGAAAACGGAAAGTGCGTAATCAAATGGCAAAATCAAAAGCTCAAACACATCAAACGAATGGATAACAACGGTCATATTCCTGACTTGGTACAGGCATTTTCCAATGTAGAAAAGGCTGGAATTTTCCTAAAACAATTCTTCAAAAGAAATTATGTAATTGATTGTTTGTTGCTTAACTTCCAGTGGCAAATATTTCATGCATGCTTAGGACGAGAACCAGTTAACAATAAATACAATAGGTAGATCTTGTAAGAGAGGCCATCCGGGATGATGGTCGGGGATATTTGGACTGCCACTGGAAAATGAGGGTATATTGGATAGGGACAGAAATTTTGCCTTGCAACAGGCCACCTACGAAACCCTCAAAGAGTTGTTGCAAGGGTTCTTAACGTGCAAAGAGCGTGGCACTGTCTACACGAGGCATCAGATTTAACGTCCCCATTCTGACCGGACGTGGCTGCAAACTTGTACATCCCGCACAGCCAAACGGACGCCCCACTTTGGCAAGGGTTTTACTGACGGTCGGAAAAGGACCAAGTGACCATATTTCTATTCCCCAGTCACCCTTGGAATGAAGAAGAGGAGTCAACCGAGCCACAGGAGCAGACCCAGAAGCCTACATAGGGAGGGCAATAAGGCCAAATAAAGTCAATCGTAGTATACAGCTGTTCGAAAGTCATAAATCGATTGAGACAAAAACAAATCCGGGTTACAAACTAAAACCGAGGGAAACACATCAACTATAAGAGGGAAACAACAGAAACACTGAAGTGAACAAAAAATAAAAGACAATGCAAAACACACAGAAACGAACTACACTGAAGTACTGAACTGAAAACTATTATAATAGAACTGGTAAAAATGCCAAAAAAAGAACAACAGGAGAACTTAAATCTAGTGCAAACCTGAGGATATTAAATATTAACAAGCATTCTGAGAGTATTACATAGTCCCCTACCGGTTTAAAATAATTGTACTGGAACAAAATGATTACTTGATCTATAGCCTGTCATGGTGTAAACTATATAACAAATATCAAATCAGTATCTTCAAGCATGACGAAAAAAAGTGTGGCAAACTGAATATTTGAGTGAATTTTATAAGTCCACGGACCATAACTCTGCACAAAATCATCAGACCGGAACAAAATTCGAAATTGATCTGTAACTTGTCATGATAAAACAATATACCAAATATCATATCAATATCTTCAAGCACGAAGAAAAAAAGTATGGGATTTCGATTTGTCGGACTGACGGATGGAACAGACGGACATAGTGCAAACCTAAAGTCCCCTTCGACTTCGTCGGTAAGGGACTAAACATGAGCATAGAAACTTAACAGCTAAGTACACTGATTGTCTGTCGAAAATTTCGGGGGATGTTGAATATCTACCTAAAAAATACTTCGGAGAAACTATGTCAATTGAGGCAAAAATAATTGCACAATATCCCACGATATAAAAATATATAAAAATATAAATAAAATGTGTAATATTATCAGCACATTTGGGTCGCAATCGATATTAATAAATTTCGATAGGTTATTGAAGGAAATATTAAATTTATAAAATAGAATGATCTATATAAATTTTTGTCTTGTTATTTACGCCATGTCAGTTTTGTATCTTACATACGTATTTTTGGGATAAAAGACAACGCTTTAACAATTTTGAAGAAATACGTAACCAAGGTAGCTGAAACGGTATAAATACAATGTGAAGGCCTGTATAAGAGGTCCGCCGAGAAGTATGGACTGCTACTGGATAAAATGGGCAAGTTTTAGGGGAACAAGAACGTAGCTTAGCAACAGGTCACCTGTGGACTCCTAAAAGACTTGGTGTAAGGGTTCTTACCGAAAAGACAGCGTTCCATCACAAACATGAGGTATCGGATTTAACGTCCACATTCTGACCGAACGCGGTTGTGTATTTATACATCCAATTCTGTCAAACGAACGCACCACTATGCCTATAAGTTTAGCCCAGGTCGGACCTGATTCATCACATGTATTTACCCCAGAGATATTGCAATGGTTATGTACGTGCAGAGAGCGTGGATTGATTGATTGTTGGTTGCTTATATGGCAAGTAATCATTCTCTTGACCTTGAGCGTATAAAGGAAGACTTAAGTTGAGAGATGAAACTACAATCCTGCATGTTTGCATACTTTTTAGCGTTTAGTGGCATACATGTTTTTTTCTTTTTCAATAACTATTCCCCGACTTACATTATTATCTCGATGTAGATAAACTTTTGATCCATACTGACCACTAGTACTCTGTCCTTTAATTGACCCATGCTTACCGCAAGCCTCGGTAGACTATCAAATTAGTTCTCGACAGTCATTAACAGTGGCAGTTCTTGACAAAACAAAAAATCAAAGAAAATATATGGAATAGTATGTCTGCAACGTCTGCTCAAAGAATAGGGTATTTTTAGAAAGTACGGTAAAGTAAAACAGTATCTTACATCTTAATAAGAAACCACTACAAAACATGAGTTTTGGATGTTGAAAGCTTAATTTGAAAAGCCAAACAAACTGGTCCGTGTTTGAAAAAATTGACATTTCACAAAATTTGCATACATTGTAAGTGAATTATAAAGGCATAGCAAAGCCGCTTTTGGTTGCTTCTATCAGCAAATTTTATTTGGTGTTTGGCTCGATAAACAAGTGTTTATACACAGTATTGCAGTTTCAGGCTTTAATTTATGACATATATTTATTTAGTGGAATTTCAAATGAAATGTATCCTGCAAAATTGCTTGCTTTTATAAAATATGACTTGCCAAATATTTCTGTGATAAATGTTAACTTATGTTCATTTATAAAAAGTAGTAACATTGTGTTTCACATATTGATAATAACAGCTATGTTTATTTTGCATATTTATATACTATATTTTACAAGGGTTTATTTATAAAGACTATTAGCCTTGTGTGAACCATCATGGTCGATTTGTTTTTTATTGAATAATTCGACCCCATTCTTTAAATCCGTTCCCTTGTACAGGTGAAGCAAATTTTAAGATATATTTTGGGCATTTGGGTTTAAAGTCGATATGGCTCTTACTGATATGTATGTTTCCTGTAAAAACCATTTATTTTTCTTCAAATTTTAACAGAATATTTTCAAAAAGTAGTCCATAGAACTGTTCTTTTGAGGGGGAATTATGACTTTTGTCAATAACTGTGCAGTGAGTTTTGAAGAATATTATTAAAATAATAGTTCTTACTCGTACACTAGTTAAAAATGTGATGTTTAGTGTACCAGCGCAATCACAAACTTGAAAAAAAATCGTAGTAGTTTCTTAAAGAATTTATTAAATATAAGACAAAAACCACTGAAATATCCTGACATTTCTAAGCAAAGTTGAAATAGATGTAAGAAAACATGGTTTCGTAAGTGCTCGGGTATGTTAAAGTTGAAAACACTTTTGTTTAGATGAAGGAACAAGTAAATGTCTATGAAAAATGATTCCTCCTATATTTGCGTGAAATCATGCGTTTGGCAACTAAATTATATCATCTTAACACATAACTTCTAAAAGAAATCAAGCTCGGTGAGGATTCGCTTTTTTTTTCTCACGTCTTGAGTAGTAGACTTTAGTACTAAAATTTCAAAATATTTCTAAAGATGCCAGTGGTGTATGGGGTATGCTGAACTAACCCACACGAAAAAAATCGCGTGTTCGAATCTCACTGTCAGAGGTGGAAAAAATATTTCCTATATTAAATGTAACTTAATTTTCAATTTCAAAAAGAAAACCAACGAAATATTTATGTTTGTTTTAAAAAAAAAGTGTGCCCAATGCCCCCGCCCCCCTTTGTTTCCCCTTTGCTCTATTGGGCGCGGTCCAGAGTGCGCCACATCAATTTATAATTGGCAATTCAATGAATTTTTCATTGTAAAAATCAAACTTAGTTTACTGCTTGGCCGTCCATGTAGTCATAAGGAAACACTCCCTTCCTAATCATCAGTTCAAAACGGTCTCCAAAACACGTCTTCACCGCTTTAAATTTATCATTCGTTACATTCTTTTCTAACGTGTCCAGCAAGTTTGGCTTAAACCTACTTGAATCAATGAACCTCATTTCCAAGTGCACTACTTTTTTTTAGAAAAAGTAATGAACTTTTCGTCAGTGTTTTGAATGCATTTAATCTTACCGTCGGTAAAACCCAACTCCTTAACAAACAGGTGAGCGTCGTACCCAGTTAAATTTTAAAACACGATGTGACAAATCTAGTTTTTCTTCTTCATTCTAATTCCAAACCATCATAACCAAAAACATTAATGTTAAGGCCTGTATGACGTCTTTCAAATTTGTCAATGAACTTCAACGACATTGGAAAGGAAATAACTTAAGCTCGTTTTCCTTTGTTTTGTTTTGACTTACCCGATTAGTACTTTTTTGGTCTACTTCTTCATGATGTAGCGCCCATTGAAAACACTGATCATCCTTATTTTTTTACGTCAACAATAGTCTTATTTTGTGCCCCCCAAGGGTGACTGGGGAATAGAAGTATGGTCACCATTGGTCTTCCTCCGACCGGCAGTAAAACCCGTGCTGAAGTGGGGCGTCCGTTCGGCTGTGCGGGATGTACAAATTTGCAGCCACGTCCGGTCAGAATGGGGACGTAAAATCCGATGCCTCGTGTAAATAGAGTGCCACGCTCTTTGCACGTTAAGAACCCTTGCAACAACTCTTTGAGGGGTCCGTAGGTGACCTGTTGCAAGGCTAAATTTCTGTCCCTATCCAATATACCCTCATTTCCCGTGGCAGTCTAAATTTCTCCGACCTTAATCCCTTAATCTATTACAGAACCTACCTATTGTATTTATTGTGAACTTGTTCTCGTCCTGAATATGCATGAAATATTTGCCACTGGACGTTAAGCAACCAACAATCAATCAATCAATCTTATTTTGTGCAAGTTTGGCTGGTAAAGATATGTATGAACTTCCCTCGAGTGGTGTTAATTTGATCACATGAATGTGTAATTGCTCAATGTGACCAAAGGTCCATACAAGTGAGAGGTTTGGCTAGCTATACAACCAGGTTTAATTGACCATTTTCTACATAAGAAAATGCCTGTACCAAGTCAGGAATATGACAGTTGTCCATTCGTTTGATGTGTTTGAGCTTTTGTTTTTGCCATTTGATTAGGGACTTTCCGTTTTGAATTTTCCTCTGAGTTCAGTATTTTTGAGATTTTACTTTCCACTACCATCACGCATGTACTTTGCTATATTTTCTTTTACCTTTTCTACCATGAATACAATTTCTAATTTAAGGTCTGTTGCTTCACTGATAGTAAGAACGGATGATCTAAAGAAAGGGGTGACGGAAGTACTTTCTCCAGTTGCAGGGTTTGTTTTCATGAAAACTCTACTTGATGCACTAGTTGTACCTTCAAAGCCTTTTTTTGTAAGTGCATCAGAAATTTTACCAAACATGGTGTCTCTTCTTCCCTTAAACATGTATCTAAATCATGTGGCTTCAAAGGTTCAATGGTTACTGTACCAAATACACCATTGAGTGCGTCTCTTCTATTAGTAACTTTAATTTCGTCTTCCACTTGTGTTTTTCAATCTGATTTGTTACTATTCGTAGTAAATTGTCTTTTATCATTCGACATAGACCAATATTTTCTTAAACAAGTGTTTGCTAGATTAAAAATGAATTGGCATTCAATTGAGAGGGTTGTTTACTTAAGGGACACTGTAGTGGTATTTACATTCTAATCAAGTCGTACGTACTCTTGTTTATTTTTTTTTTACTTATTTTGAAACCTTTACTTCTTACCTAAGCACCTCCCAAAGGCTCATTCTCTGTTTAACCCACTGCAAGCCCACACTCTTGTTATGTCTCCTTCCCTTGAATTCATGATTAGTATTCATCTCTTACCAAACTTACCCCTAACCCCTAACTTAACATTCACAATTCATTTATTACTCCTATTTGAATTTAAATCCTAACCCCTAACTCAACTTTCAAAATTTATCTTGCCTTGAAGTTCGTTAAACTATTTTTTCGTACGTTAATTAAAAACAAAATGCATACAAACGTGACAAATCAATAGAAAGAATATATTTTCAGCATACAGTAAGTTTAATAAATCAGCTGCACAATTATACAATATTACAGTGTATAATAAACAGAAAATATTTTCATTAAGAAAATATATCTTCGTTACTCAAAAGTACAATTTCATATATTAGCTGATTGAAAATATAGCTCATCTATTTTTGTATAATTCTTTTTTTGAAGGTTCGAATTGAACAGTCTGTTTTCTTTTCAGTATTTTCAGGACTTGTTTGTCTTGACGTCATTTTCGCTTTTTTTGTTATAACGGAGTATGATTTATAGATAAATCTAGGAAAATATTAATGGAGCCATATTCATGTTTTTAAAAAAGTAGAATTTTTGGTGAAAAACTTTTTCTTTGAATATACATATGGAAATACATATAGAAAACGAAAATTCCAAAATCTTTAAAATGTCGAAAAATAAAACTAAAACTTTCATCCAATACAAAAATTTAGATAAATTGTCAAATCCATTTTTGATTTTTCCGTATCTTGCTTTTGCTTTGGATATCTTTATTATTTGCACATGTTATACCATTCATGTGTTTTATTTGATTAACAAGGAGAAACACACGAACGAAATCTTGAAGAGTCATATAATTATATATGATTAATTGGTTAATTGAGTATAGCAAATATATCATTCATATTAAGGACGAGACGTATAATCAATTAATATAATACGTATATTTGACTTTACCGGGATAAAGAGGGGGATAATACCTTACTTTACGTCCACTAGGATAAAAAGTGGATAAGTTAATTTAAGTCTATTGGGATAAAAAGGGGGATAATAAGTTTAGTGGAAAATGGGGGGGGGGATTATCGAATAAAAGGGCCGAAGAGTAATCGTCAGCGAGACAGCATACCAAAAAAAGTATAAAATTTGTTCTACTTTACTAACCATCCATATAGAATATATTTATGTCGAGACAAATGATATTTTTCATGACATCTATAGTTCAAAATTAAAAATTCATCGCAATTTAAAGTTCACCGAAAACATATTTTCATGGTTTTTAAGATTTTCCGAAGGGGGAAGTAAACAACACGTCTTTGGCCTAAGCATTTTGAATGACTGAATGCAAAACCAAATTCCGAATCCGAATAAATTAAGTCATATTCATTTACGCGAGTTTCTTTTTTACGTAA
Source organism: Mytilus californianus (assembly GCF_021869535.1). Lineage (NCBI taxonomy): Eukaryota > Metazoa > Mollusca > Bivalvia > Mytilida > Mytilidae > Mytilus > Mytilus californianus. The sequence continues at coordinate 438,304 of NW_026262711.1, forward strand.
AAAAAAAAGGCATTTCCGTCAAAACCATTACACACAAACAGACAATTTTCTTTTTTGTCAAAACGAATTCCCCACGGCCTAGCCAGTCCATCTGATTCAGTTAGAATTTCTCTATAATGTGTACCGTCTTTAGATACTGCTACTACATTGTCCGTACAGAAATCAGTCACGTACACATTTCTCTCACAATCTGTTGTCACACGATGTAAATTTTGAAATTTATCATTTGTGAACTGCCACATCAGTTTTCCATCTAAGGAGCAGCAGTATATTGATGCATTGTCTATACAGACCAACCTGTCGCTGTCTACTGTAATGTTGGTGATGCTGTCTGAAGGTAAAGTTATAGTACGTATTACTTCACCAGTTAGGTCCATCACATGTAGTTTACTCCGATAAATAACAACGTACAGGTTATTTTCATAATATGAGATTCCAAAGCAGAAAGCACTGGTTTTGATTGTGCTGGTGACAGAGCCTGAAGATATATTTATTATCATTATGATACTGCCGTTTGTACAGGATACTGCTACAGTATTACTATCTATTTCTGTCATATACCAAGGTCCACAAGACAGAGGCATTGGATGGATATCAGTGCCGTCTAAATTACAAATAAAAAGTCGTTCATTCATAAAGTCGGCAAACAGTAGTTTTTTGCTTATTTTGATACAGTCATAAAGGTATGGTCTTTCATCTTTTGACAATCTTAAATTCTTTAACTGTTTACGCAAAGTGACAGAAACAGGAAGATTGTATTTGACAGGTGTTTGAGCTTGGACAAAAGCTTCTTCTGTGGTTGATATATTTCCTGAAATAGATAATTATGCATTGAGTTCATCATTTGAACAAATATTTCGTTAACTTATAAATAAAGGCAGCAGTAGTATAATGTTGTTCAAAAGTCAGAAATCGATTGAGAAAAAACAAATCCGGGTTACAAACTAAAATCGAGGGAAACACATCAACTATAAGAGGAAAATAAAGGAACAACAGAAACACTGAAGTGCAACAAAAACAAACGCCAACATACATAGAAACGAATTTTTTTAAAACAACTGCTACAAACTAAAACCGAGGGGAACACATCAAATATAAGAGGAAAACAAAGGAACAACATAAACATTGAAAAAAGAAGATACAAACTAAAACCACTTTAATAGATTAATTGTGTAAAAAGTAAAATAACAAAAAAAAACAAATTCCAAGAAAATTCAAAACGGAAAGCCCTTTATCAAACGGCAAAATCAAAAGCATGAAACGAATGGCAAACAACAGTAATATTTTCGACTATCATTTCATCGTGTAGAAAATAGTTATAGCTAGCTAAACCTCTCACTTGTATGATAGTCGCATTAAATTCCATTATACTGACTAAAAAGTACCGAGCATCGCCAAAAGAATATTTCCAAAAAATAGACTAAACAGTAAAGGTTAATAACTAACAAAGATAAACAAAAGAACAATAGAACACGTAATAAAGATAATGGACAACGTCAGTACCTAGAATCTAAACTTTAAGACCATCATGTATTATTTGTAAAGATGATATGGAATATTTATCAACAAGGTCTTGGTATCTTCAAATGAACTTTCTGCTCAGACACTGATGACGTTTTATAAAGTCTGAGTAGCAGCTGCACGCTCTTGAATACAAAAAGAGTTGTGAAATGAATATCCCATATGCACGTGAAGTAAGTATATTGGTACTCGGGATGGGGAATATATCTTTTGTTTAGCACACTTATATGTTATATTAAATCTTTCGCGACCTCAAACTTTCACTACTTGCTCTATCAGATCTTATCAATTTCTTTTGACTGTTGTTTTCATTATGAAATTCACAAAATGACAACAACGAGCGCAGCAAAATCAGACCCAATCACATGGAAAGTAGAATACGTGTGAATATCAATACAACTGTTGGGCATATTTATGTATTGGACATAGTAATACCATGGGAGAAGTTACTTATTTAAGCTAAGACATCTGATAAAAAAAACTCAACACAATGATGAAACTCGTCAAAATGAATGAAAGAATATACATACCAGCGATATGGGTTGGAAAGTTGGGCATGTGTTTTGTTAAACTTAATGAAACTTAATATGATTGTTAACTGGCAAGTCTAGATGATACTTTTGACTTTGGAAACTTCCAAAATGGCCATCGTTGCCATTGAAACTGCAAAAATGTCAAAAGTTTTAAAATGATCAAAAATGCTCTTAATGTTATGACAATTTACAGAAAGATGTATAGCCATGTATATACAGTAATTGCAACCTTAGGCCTTACTGTTTGACGTGAACTTGACTGATCGGTGAATGATCGGTGACGGATGTTTGACTGATCGATGACTGATCGGTGATCGATGACCCATAGAATCCGTCAATACGTCAAATTAGCTATGTGAGAGCTACCGTGACAACGGTCAGCGATCGATCAGTAAAGTAATTATATGCACGGATCGGACGGATACGTATATAATTAAAATTCTTATGTAAAACGAGCTCCACAGTATTGACATTCGATAAACGCGGACCTTCTTCTATACGTATTAACTTCCAATTATGGAACACCTACTCATTGGAATTATTTCCGGATGAGGAGTTATAAAAAAGTTTATGTTGCACACATGAAAGTTTCTAATAAAACCAAGAATATATACACTAAAATCCAAAGTTCACGGATTAAAATATTAAAAAAAAACAAAAAAAAAAAACGAAATCACTTAAGCTTTATACAATTAAAAAAAAAAAAAACGGGACACCCCTGCCTCTACCTTATCACATATGTACAACAGCTCATATCACAAATGTTCAATATATACGGGTTCACTTTATTAAGTCTCCCAAACGAAGTTTGGGAAGACTTATTGTTTTTGCTCAGTTCTTATTATTATTCTTCTTCTTCTTCTTCTCTTCTTCTTCCGCCGCTTTTAAATTTGAACTTGTCCGCACCCGTTCTCCAAAACCGCTTGTCAGATTAACTTTGGGTTTCACAATATGTTAGACTAACATGTCTAGTGGTGCAATCAGGGTTTGGTTTGTGCAATGGGGTTTATAAAGGGGTACTTTGAGGGGCAAAAAGAAAAGAGGGTTTTACTATAGAACCCTATGGGATTTTATTTTTTAAAATTTTCAAATGATTATAAATTGAAAACCGTTTGTGATAGACACAATCTTTTTAATTGAAAATGTTCTAAATGATAAAGCCCATTAAATGAAATACAGGGTTAGTCCCCAGGCACCCCCTGCCATTAAAGAAAGTTCTAATACCTTGTAAGTGGTCAAGATCCCCACCCCTAAACCATATATATTCTGGTTTGTCATGATAAAGCACATCAAATGTAATACAGGGTTAGTCCCCAGGGGTCACCCCCACCCCCTGCCATTTAAGAAAGTTCTAATATCTTCTAAGTGGTCAAGATCCCCACCCCTAAACCATATATATTCTGGTTTGTCATGCTAAGATGGTTTGAATGATATACAGGGTTAGTCCCCAGGGGTCATCCCGACCCCCTGCCATTTGAGAAATTTCTAATATCTTGTAAATGGTCGAGATCCCCACCCCTAAACCATATATATTCTGGTTTGTCATGATAAAGCACATCAAATGAAATACAGGGTTAGTCCCCAGGGGTCACCCCCACCCCCTGCCATTTAAGAAAGTTCTAATATCTTCTAAGTGGTCAAGATCCCCACCCCTAAACCATATATATTCTGGTTTGTCATGCTAAGATGGTTTGAATGATATACAGGGTTAGTCCCTAGGGGTCATCCCGACCCCCTGCCATTTGAGAAAGTTCTAATATCTTGTTAATGTTCGAGGTCCCCACCCCTAAACCATATATATTCTGGTTTGTCATGCCAAAATGATTTGAATGATATACAAGGTTAGTCCCCAGGCATCACTAATGCATATAACTTTACTGGACCAAACCAATTTTCACTGGACGTTGCCCAATGTCAGGTGACCCTGGGAATTACGAATTATGGGAGCTTCGTTTGGGAGACTTCGTAACAGCATCCTGTTACAATCATTTCTTGTTTACAGTTAATTTAAGAAGATAGATATTTTTAGATATTTGGATGATATTTTGGCTCTCAATAATGACGACTTCAGTATGTATACTAAAGAAATTTATCCTGTTGAACTTACTTTAAACAAAGCTAATACTAACAATGACCACTGCCCTTTCCTCGATCTTGATATCTATATCATTAACGAAAAGCTTAATACTAAAATATATGATAAAAGAGATGATTTTTCATTTCCTATCGTTAATTATCCATTTTTAGATGGTGACGTTCCCTTGTCACCATCTTACGGTGTTTATATATCTCAACTTGTACGATTCGCTCGTGTATGTAACAATGTTTTAGATTTTAACGAGAGAAATTTATGTATTACTGAAAAATTATTACACCAGGGTTTTCGATATCACAAACTAGTCAAAACATTTACTAAATTTTATCATCGGTATAAGGACATCATTCGTAAATATAGCTCAACATGCAGACTTCTTATACGTTCAGGTATTTCACATCCAATTTTTTATGGAAATATTCTTTATAAAGCACAAAAATGTCAGTATTCATGATCACCTCTGAAGCTAACAAAACCTTTAAATAGACTTATAAAGAAGGGATATAGTTACGATACTGTTGTCAGGTCATTAAAGATTGCATATTTTGGCGTTAATATTGATTCACTTATAGGGTCTTTGCATCGGCACTAAACACATTTATTTAAAAACCAGTTGTTGGCATGACACGGGTTATGTTCTTCTCATATATGTTATGATGGTATAATACTAAACCCCTAACGGGATGGATTGTGCCTGATATTCATATGATGAAGACATAATCTTTCAATCAGTTTAATTGAAGTCTGGAGCTGGCATGTCAGTTAACTGCTAGTAGTCTGTTGTTATTTATGTATTATTGTCATTTTGTTTATTTTCTTTGGTTACATCTTCTGACATCAGACTTGGACTTCTCTTGAACTGAATTTTAATGTGCGTATTGTTATGCGTTTACTTTTCTACATTGGCTAGAGGTATAGGGGGAGGGTTGAGATCTCATAAACATGTTTAACCCCGCCGCATTTTTGCGCCTGTCCCAAGTCAGGAGCCTCTAGCCTTTGTCAGTCTTGTATTATTTTTAATTTTAGTTTCTTGTGTACAATTTGGAGTTGAGTATGGCGTTCATTATCACTGAACTAGTATATATATTTGTTTAGGGGCCAGCTGAAGGACGCCTCCGGGTGCGGGAATTTCTCGCTGCATTGAAGACCTGTTGGTGACCTTCTGCTGTTGTCTGTTCTATGGTCGGGTTGTTGTCTCTTTGACACATTCCCCATTTCCATTCTCAATTTTATTTAGAACTTAATGACGAGGAGCGGGGACAAATTCATAAAATGTCTATTTAAATATTTTAAAGAGTATAAATATATAGTGAATTCGAAAACAATTTTAAGGTTCAAAAGAGTAAATATTTAATATATATATAAGATACAAAGGGAAACTTGGCACGTTCGTTACATAAAAGGAAATTTATTGTTAATCTACTAATAGAGGAAATGTGAAATATTTGGAATTTGAATATAACAAACTCCTTTTTGATGTATTGTGACTTCCTATTTGATGTGGTTCACCTCGATTCGATAGGTGAATGGAGCATTTAAGCAACATATACAGCTATATTATGTTTATAGTCGCTTATTTTAAGCATATTTTACTGCACTTGATTTTGAGAAATAATATCAAATTTACTTAAATGGGGTTGTTGAGTACATGAACAATTGACCATCCTGCAGATTCAAAGAAGTGTTCTCCTACACTGAATCGTATAGATAGTGGGAGTTTTATCACTTTTGAAAAAGTTTTATTATTTAATTTCGTTGTTTTACTATCTTGTTTTAAATATCAAAATAGATATGACCACTTAATGTTAATCATGGGTATAATAAATTAACTCAATAATCTGACCTTAAATCAATATAAATCCTTGAAGATAGCGTTTGCCACAATTGGTGAGGAGTACAAGATCAGTTAATTGATATGCAGTGTAATTAACTTAGACATGCACGTCTGCATTGACAAGCTATTGAACTATGGCAAAGTAAGATCACGGTCTCTGTCGGTTACCAATCCATGAACAAAGGGTCTTTGGGTAACCGTAAATTAAAATTGCAAATCTAATCTTTTCAATAGAAGAGATAATTAAAATTGAAATAAAATTAAAATATAATAAAATTAGGAACCAAACGTGTGCTGAATTGAAGCCTGACAACAGATGTCCAAATCAACATGAGAAACTATGTTTGAAGTGCAAATGAAGATTAAATGGATAAATGTTCTAAATCAAATAATAATAAATCAAGTTTATCGGTACTTGTGCAGCCAATAAAGTCCGTCACTAAACACATGTGAAATGTTTGTCATAATAAAATGTTTCGGAAATTGTTACCCCCTATCAGTACTATGAAGGTGAATAATTTAAATTTAAAAAAAAAAACCTGTATGTTAAGGACCGCCGTAACTACAAGCTAACAGATTCCCGAAGCCATGAACCTATTTGGCCGTTTTGTGGACAAATTGTATAATGTCATATAAATCTTGCTATAACCTATACAGAAACAAATCATTTCCGATATCTGATAAATAAACACCGTCTAAAAATAAATCTGGGTTGTCTTCGGATATTTCTGGATATTTAATATAAGAATCATGTTTGATGATATATGTAGCTGCTAAACTATTTAATCTAACTCTAGTTCTGTTCAAAGATATGTGTACAATCTGATTCCTATATTCCAATCTAGGCAAAACTCGAGACCTAACAAATTTTGACTGTGGCAGTAAAACCCGAAGGCAATCAATTACTTTAAAATATCGTGTCCTAATACACATGACCCCATTTGTCCGATATCATTTTAACCACAATAAAGTACTAATAATTGCGGGGGTTTTCGAGTGTAAGCAAGTGTTTCACTTTGGCTATTATCACACAAATCCTAATACCACTTTTCCCTTGCAACCATATTGTAGTTTTATTCGTTCCAAACCAAAATTTACACCGTCTACAGACCTTCCAACATGTGAAATGCATGTTTGAGATCACCCCCAGTTTTTGGTTGGGTTCGTGTTGCTCAGTCTTTATTTTTCTATGTTATGTTTTGTGTACAATTGTTTGTCTGTTGGTCTTTTTCTTTGTTAGCCATGGTATTGTCTGTTTATTTTCGACTTATGGGCTTGAATGTTCCTCTGGTATCGTTTGCCTCTCTTTTGATGATTGAAAAACACACCACCGAATACTCTTTTGGTGACCTAAGAGTCTTAAAGTGACGATCAGGCGAGTATCCAAATATCAAATTATTAAGGTACAATATATACAAACAATTAAATGGGGACACATGTCAAAATTGACTTGCAAACTTTAGCGTGGGTATTCTGGTATATGTTATATAAGATTTCGATTCCCAAAGACCGAAATCCTGAATTTTATCATCAGAAAACCCCATTTTCGAAGACTCCGGTGCGGCTCCGATCCTAAAACTGTGACTCCGAAAATTTGCCGATGAAATATTCGAAACATTCAGAGCTTTCTAAAACAGCGTTAACCTGATAACGTGTAACATAGTTTCCACAGTAGTGTACGAATGCTTTTGGGTTTGGCATTAGAATATTTCTTTACATGAGATTTAATTGAAGGTATAATTATTAAACTTCCTTTGCCCAACTGATCAGTGTTTGAAAATTTAAGGTAGATAGAAACATTATTTTCCAAAAAACTAAAATCATATAACGGCAAAGCGTGAGAATGTGCCAGTGATTTGTTGACTACTAATTCTATCCAAAAAAGCCAAATTAGACCAAACTAAACAACCCCGAAAACAATAAAGTTTCATGCTGTGAAAGATATACAGATTGATTTTCTAAATGATAACATTTTTGGTGTTATCAGTAATATTTCACATTTTACATTTAAAGGCTATACCAAAAATATAAGACTTGACAGTAGACAGAGCATAACCTCGCATAAAAAAAATGCTATGACGCTACAGATAACATTAAGTGAGAGTGACCAAATAATGGCATGTCCGTGTGAAGATCTAAATTGATCAGATGAAATGACAGCAGTTTCATACGTGTTAGTTGTGTTTGGTGAGATTGACGCCGTGAACAACTTGTTGTATTCAAATTTGAGATCACTTGCAGAATAGATTGTGTGACCTTTTCTTGTTCCTGTAAAGCCTCTGGAGAGACAAGCGACGAAACCGTGGCCACTGTTGACGAGAAATTGAATCCGCATTAAAGTTTTTGTTTGATTTATTATGTAGATATAGGAAGATGTGGTATGAGTGCCAATGAGACAACTCTCCATCCAAGTTACAATTTATAAAAGTAAACCATTATAGGTCAAGGTACGGCCTTATGAACTGCTTTGAACTGAATATTTTAAAACCATAGCTTGTAAACTATAGGTCGAAGAATATGCTTCTTGATCTAAACATTTTAGAATACAAGATATCAATAAGTGCTTTTTTGTCAACGTGTACGATAATTTTTTTATTCGCAAAGGTTTCATACCACTAATGAAAGGCTCATACAATAGGTAATAACTCTAAAAGTTTAATGTCCTTTAATTAACTACAACCTAACTGAAATGACGACCAAGAAAAGAAAGCTCAATAAGGGTGTAAATACGAAGCACATCCTCCAAACGCTATCAGTAAATAACTCCATATCAACATTTGATATCCAATCGGAATCGAAAAATATAACATTCGCCATTAAAACAATCTAAAAGTAACGAACAATGCCATATGTCTTCCTTAATTGGCGCGGTGAGCCTTATGTGGTGCCGAGGATTTGATACTGCTGACCTTGCAACAGTCTGTTTAATGCCCTACCGTAGTATCACTCTCGAACAAATATTCTCAAAATGCATGTAAAAGACTGGAGAATGCGTAGCGTTGTTCTTTTTTTGCCTAACATGTTTTAAATAATTGTTTTCAATTTCAGCAATGTCTTGGGGAATTTTAAATGACATTTAAATTGTTTTAATTTCAAACCCCAAAAAGATCAGAAAATGATTTTGACCAAACTGTCTTGTCATGTGCCAAAGGAACTTCTAACTCATCACATATATTCACTCATTAGGTTAAGGCAAGTTGAATCAGCACCCGGGCCTGCAAACAAAATAGCATCTAAGTAGTGTATAACACTATCCGTTCCCGTTTTGTCTTTAAAGATACATTCTACAACCTTGAGGCAAACAGCGGTCCACGAAGGAAGTCACAAATTTGAAACCAATTAACTCGAATTCATCCGGGTGAACGGGTAGAAGCCTAAATGCCGAGCTGATATATTTTTCCCAAATTAGGGCGAAAAATAAACTCATCATAGATACCAGGATTGAAATTTTGTATTTGCGCCAGACGCGCGTTTCGTCTACAAAAGACTCATCAGTGACGCTCGAATCAAAAAAAGTTAAAAAGGCCAAATAAAGTACGAAGTTGAAGAGAATTGAGGACCAACAATTCTTAAACGTTTTGACAAATACAGCTAAAATAATCTATTCCTAAGGTAGAAAAGCCTTAGTGTTTCAAAAATGTAAAGTTTTGTAAACAGTTAATTAATAATTATGACCATATCAATGATAATTCATGTCAACACAGAAGTGCTGACTACTGGGCTGGCGATCTTTCCTTGGCTACCCACCATATCTAGTGCGTGGTCAAACGGTGTATAAGTCAAAGAATCCAAACCCTTATCAATATAAACATTTACGCTTAAACCATGTGGAAACGATAAATGTTGTATAAGCCTCCACGAACCATACTTTTTAGAAAATAAGTCATTCGGAGACAATCTAGTATAAAAAAGAGGTATATGGTTAACGTTAAAAGGGCCATCTATTGTACCAAAATTAATTTCTGTCAATAATTTGTTTGCAACTTCAACTTCATAGCTACAAGACGGCATTCTGATTTTTTAGCCTAAACCGGGAATCTTACTAGCTCCGAGACGTTTGCACTCATTTTAGAAGCCCTCTTGCCTCTCCCAAATGACTTGACAAATAAGTATCAATGAAAACCAGAAATGCATCGGTCCACTGACTAATATTATCAATCTTTACGGTTGCTGCCTTTGGTTTAAATTGTAGGAAACCATCTTTTATTATCAAAGTATTGGCATTATCATCAATACGTACGGGGTTCGACAATAAACAACCCAGATCAATAGATTCACCATTTAAGACATTGTGTCTGATATTGCTTGAAACATTATTTCCAAATCATTGCTGATGCTAGAAATTTCATGTACATAATTGACATTAGATTCAAAATTTTGAAATGTACCTTGTTCAGTGATGTCTAGTGAATGACACACAGGCATTACAGACTCTGCATTAATTGCCGAATCTGCTGAACTGGTAGATGGCCCTGGTGCATTAGATGTTGGAATTTGTATTCAGGGCCCTACATCAAGTTCTGTTTGTGACGGTGTAGCTGTTCTGTCATTCTCAGCACCATCGGCTGATCTCTTTCTTTCAACTCCTTTTCCCGTCGCGACAGTTTCCAATTTAGACATCACTAACCTTTTAATAAATGAACACAGTGTAAGTAAAAAAAAAAATAGTTGTAAATCTTAAAATGTATGTATAACTAAATATAAAAGTAAACATGAAATGAAAAACACAATATCTATGATGGAAAATAATTGGCAATAAAACAATTAATCAAATGTCAATTTAAAGCATTTACCAAATATTTGTTAACGGAAGCCTAGTTAAATATAATTCACTGAGATAATTCACAACATCAAATAACAATAAGGTGAACCATTGATAATTGTATTATCTATCAAAATTGTAGCATTTTTATGAAAAGCTAATAAATGATAAAATTACAGATATTAAAGACAACAGCAAACTCAATATTTATAAACATATAAAACTAAATAATACAGAAGAACACTATTTAAATTGCTCGAATTTTTAATTTAGAAAAATGACCACAATTTATTAAAAGAAAAAGATATCTTTAAGTACCAAGAGAAGAAAGATTATGCAAAAACTGTTGGAGATGGAATTATTTTTTTTTCATAATCTGATATTAATAAAAAAAAATTTGATAAATAATAAAAACAATATTTAATTTTTTTTATAAATGTGAACATACAATATATATATTTAAATGATTTATATAAAATACATATATCCTCAGCCCAAGATCACACATTCAGGTAAATAAGATTGGATCCTTTTTAAAACATAGTCTATGGAACTGAGGACAGGGGACTCTTGAAATATTTACTTTCATTATGTAAATAAATGATCTTGTTGATAGTGTTTGTTTTCATTTTGTTATTTTGTGTTAAAGTAGCACATGCCAATACAGATTGAATTGAAAATAAAATTGAATTATAACCGCAAATAGCTTTTTTTCATTTTGATTTTTTAATTGTAATTAACATATATATACAAAATCACAATTGAATAATGTTTGGTTTTTGGCAAATTTTATCTTTAAGATTCCAATTCTTCAGTATAAGTCTTTAACTAATAAATATGTTTTAAGACAAGAAGTATTGATTTATTTTTACATTTCCTGATGATCATATTAAGATAGTTTGCTTTTATTTCATTTTCGGTATGATTTATTTTAATTGTACCACCGAATCGAATATTTAAAGCATACATACATTTATCCTATCTTCTTTTCTAATAATTTTAAAAGTCAAACAATTATGTTATTTACATCAATGAAATAATTATGGGATTTGTGATAATCTATCAATTATACATATTGAATTTGACATTGAATGGTTCTTTGTCACTAGATGTGATTATAAAACTGTATTTAAAGATTGACTATTGAAAATCGGGATTTCAATATTTGACAAAAATATAGTTTACATTTCTTGGTCACTTATTAAAAAACAAAGTGATTATTTTCGGATTGAAAAAGTGTTAGTTCATTCACACTTACGGAGAATAAAGCAATATATCAAATGACTTCCCAATGATACTTAGCTCACAAAAGTAATAAAAATATCAATGTAATAGATGCAATACATTATTTTGGGAATTAAATCCATACAAACAACAGATGGCACATTCTTATTCCTAAACTCAGGTCAATCAATTATACATTATTCATATGATCTATTTCAACTTTGATACAAACTTACTCGTACATCATGCACAGCCAAGCAGACGTACCACTTTGGTAAGGGTCATATTGCCGGTCGACCAAGAAGAGTAAATATAAAGAGATATATTGTGAGATTGTAGCAAAAATCATTCATGATTGTTTAACATTTACCTGGGCCTGTTATAGCTTGCTATGATATATGGGTTTTGCTAATTGATGAAGGTTATATGGTGAATTTTAGTTCCTAAGATCTACATTATATGTTATCTGATGGATAGTTGTCTCATTGACGCAAACATACTACATTTCGTTATTAAGGTCTTACCTTTCACTATAAGGAAAGACCTTTCTGTTTTTCTTCTGATTATTATTAGTTTTTTCCACTTTTCCATTGAAAGACCTATTGGTTTTGTTCTGATTAATATTATTATTAGGTCTTTCTACTTTTCAGTGGAAAGACCTATTGGTTTTGTTCTGATTATTATTAGTTTTTACTTCTTCCGCCAAACACTTTTCTTGCGGTATAAAAATGTTTTGCAAGATGTCGCTCTTTTCTTGCGGTATAAAAATGTTTCGATATTTTGGATATTCTATCGAACAGTTATTGCGCTTCTGAAACTGTTTAACTAAACTGTTTAGTCGAAGATTTTTTTATTGAAAGAGTTATCTCACAAACACTGTTTCTCTTGTTATTGTAACTCCTCCGTAACCAAAAAAGAAAACGACAATTTTTTTCCCTAATAATTCGTTACATCCTCAGGAATTTTCGGCTGATTTTGATCGAAGCGATCCAGTGACATCTTCTAGGAGTTATCTACCTTTACCAATAAAACTTGTCGTTATGGTTTTGAAACTCATAAACTGTAAGCCGTAGAAACCTAGAGTCCCTTTATTCGAGGTCCTTGGGTCCTAACTTAGAAAATGAGGTCAAGGTCAAAGGTCAATGTCATGTTCTAAATTTTGACATTCACTTCATATCCCTTCTACTCAGAAAGAGTTATAGATGTCGACAAAAAAAATAACCAAAATGATAATCGCGACATGATACAACTGGAAAGTTGTTGAAATTTTACGCGTCATTTTCTTGGGGTTCAATGCCACTGAAATGGTAAAATGAACAAATGAACTAATTATAGCTTCCAACTTTGCAGCTATCATGATGTATACATGCATCTTGTCTTAAATAATCAACCAAGGTCCACCACCACCGACCACTCCCACTTTTTCCAACCGATTCTTTTTTTACGAACTTTTTTTAAGATAGTTTACTTCTGTCAGGACTGAAGTTGGAGAAACAGCAGACTTTACACGGATCGAATTTCTTCACCTGGCTATCATACTTTCCACTGAAAAGAAAACCATTCTTAAAATTCTCAATGATACTGTAGTTAATAGTCTCTTCCATAGATCTGGTGTAATCAAAAAGTACATATTTCTCATTAGTGAAACAGTGAGCTAAATCTGTCTTCTTACCACTTTCCAAACAAATACAATCTCTATACAACTGTATATACTTGGCAAGAAATGTTTTTCCTTCTCCACCAACTGCATCATAAATCCATAACACTTTACGATCATCTTGTTCATCTAACAATCTCAATGTTTCGATTTGCCAATCAAATAATATACAATTCTGAATATCATACAACTGTTTGTCTTCTTCGTGCTCCCTATGAAATACGGCAAATTGGCTATCAAAAATCTTCTTATCAATGTAACTTAAATAGCAATAAGGTGGTAAAGTATGCATAATCTTAGACCACTTCATAGCACAACAATAAGATTTACAGATAGTACCTAGCCAGTCTTTGTCCACACCACAGACAACAGAGCGATAGTCCTCTTTGGTGATATATTTAACCCAGTCTTTAATCTTCTTCGGAGACTGGACATCCGTGTAACCCGGGCAGAGAAATTCGATAACCCAAAGATTCTGGAACTCTTCAAAGCTGTACTGGTCTTTCGTTTTGACATAGGCGTGCGAGTGTGCATTAGGCAAATAACCCCCTCCTGCTTCATCACTAATAACCAACCCAATAACCTCTTCATGGGTGAATTCCATTCGTGGGCTGAGGAGTCTCTGGGAAACGCGGTATTTAACTGGATACGAGAACGTAAGGGCGAAGTTCTGACCACGCTTCTCACTGGGTAAATGTCGTTCATCTCCCTCAACAGGTTCAGCTGGGACACCTCTCGGTTCACGGCCTGAACTGCTATGCGGTACCATACCTCCAACTCTATGGTCTTCAGGAACCATTTGTTTGCTAGCGAACTTTCTGCAGGCATTGCTCTTCTTATGTTTGGCTAAGGACTGTCTATTCAACCACTTCTGACAATTGGAACACTTAACTTTAACAACTTCTCTCTTTTTCTTTTCTAGAACTTTCGACATATGTGCGGCTTTTTTTTTTTTTTTTTCTTTTTTTAGCTAAGCCATTGACCATGTGATGATTAAACGTTACCTTCATTCTTAACTGGTTGCGCCAGTTGGTAAAGATATGTGACGCAAACTGATAGCATTTTATCATATTAACTCCCTCTACTTCACAACCAGCTTCTACTAAAAGCCCCTGCACTTTTCCTAAAATAATAAAAATAGAAGTTTTTTTTATTAGTATATTGACTTTACCTATAACAATAATATAAGGATGAGGCTTCAAACAGGACAAATGTGCGGATCTGTGGTGCAGCCACTTCCTGTTTGCTGATAGTTTGAAATTTAACCACTTTATGTACAATGAAAATTTGTTTTGTTTTACAACATAAAGACAATAATAGTGTATAGAGAAGTTTTTCCAGGTTTCTTGCCAGTTCTTATATTGTTGCTATGTCAGGTCAATACACTATCATTGTCTATGTGCATGTAATTTCACCTATATTCATAAGTGAATAATGATTAACAGAACACAATATTTATATCTTGAGATCTTCATCCTCTTCAACTATCCAAGTGTAAGTGTAAAATGCACCCTTCAGATATGCAAGGTAAGGCCTCTGAAAATAACAAAACACATTCAGGGATGTAAAACCTATCCTTGAGATATACAAGATAAGGCTTCTGAAAGTAAAAAAAAACACATTCAGGGATGCATTAATCTACCCCTGAGATATGCAATATAAGGCTTCTGAAAGTAAAAAAAAAACATTCAGGGATAAATCTTTGTTTCAATAGGGTAAGTGCCAATTGTTGGTAACACTTATATTTCATTTGGTATTAATTTGGTATTGGTACAAAAGATCTATCTGCATACATGAGTTTATGACATGTGAAATCTGTTCGGTTCTGCTCATTTTTTGTGAATTTTGTAATACAATCTTACGAAAAATTTGAAGAATCAATGAATTCGGTCCTGTTAATGCCGAACTCCAATTTCTTTGATTGATAAGGCCAAGGTCAGATGACATCTGCCAGACGGAAATATACACCTTACTATTATAGGATTAAACTCGTTTTTTTTCTAAAGGTTATTGATGTATTAACTTGGTCAATTACCTCACAAACTGATAAAAGTAGAAAAGTTGTTTATGTCATTTTCCTTACAGGAGTCAAGATACTTTCGCAAAGTCTTTCTTCTTCGTTGTAGCTTAGTTTTGTCTATTGGTATGTTTTCCCTGTTTACACTTATATTACCTCTTCATGACTGGAGAGCCTGAACCCCAACGCCACGGAGTGTTATCATCATATTACTTACTTCATAAACTGTTGGTCCCCCCAAAGGGTGAATGGGGAATAGAAATATGGTCACCATTGGTCTTCCTCCGACCGGCGGTAAAACCCTCGCTAAAGTGGGGCGTCCGTTTGGCTGTGCGGGATGTACAAATTTGCAGCCACGTCCGGTCAGAATGGAGACGTTAAATCCGATGCCTCGTGTAAAGAGAGTGCCACGCTCTTTGCACGTTAAGAACTCTTGCAACAACTCTTTGAGGGGTCCGTAGGTGACCTGTTGCAAGGCTAAACTTCTGTCCCTATCCAATATACCCTCATTTCCCGTGGCAGTCTAAATTTCTCCGACCTTTATCACGGAAGCCCCTATTAAAGAACCTACCTATTGTATTTATTGTTAATTTGTTCTCGTCCTGAATATGCATGAAATATTTGCCACTGGACGTTAAGC